>NW_018139371.1:0-372 GCF_001952655.1 Monopterus albus
GCACAGAGGACATTTTCGGAGATATTGTAGGACATATGCTGGCGGCAGATGCTGGGGCTGACCAGCGGCACCTTGATGACGTTGAGTGCTGAGCTAAAGTGGCCGACGTCATCTTTTCCCCAGCCGGTCACCACTGTGAGGGTGTTGTTGAGGTGCAGCACCCGCTCGGCCATCTCGCGTCCCGGCAGGCAAGCAGGGACAATGTAATTGGAGAACGGGGCGGGGGTCTCCAGACGCAGCAGGGCGATGTCGTTGTCCACCGTCCTGCGGTTGTAGTTCGGGTGTTTGAAGGCCTTGATGACCTTCAGGGTGGCCTCGGTGCCTTCGTCTCTGTGGCGCTCATAGTCACCTGAAGACACAGAGGGCAGGGTT
>NW_018139372.1:0-372 GCF_001952655.1 Monopterus albus
TGCTCTGTGTACCATAGCCGTGACTATAATGGGCTGTTTTTTAGGCCGCACATCCATCTGTACATCTTCCTCTCTGTGTTGCATCCCATTTGTGTTCTGTGTTTGTTGTTCCCCCACATGTATTTCTGTTTCCACCTGTTCAACTAGCTGTTTGCTGTCTCCATCCTGGTCTGTCTGTGCGTCTGTTGTTCCCATATCCTTATGTATGGTTGTGTTGTTGGTAGTGGGTTGAATTCCCTCCGGTGTTTCTATGTGTGCATCCACCTGTCTTTGTTCCACTGTATGTATGTTAGGTGACAGTTGTTCTGCTGTATGTGTGTCTGCATTCTCCCCTGTGTGTACATCCACCTGTCTTTGATCCCTTGTTGGTGG
>NW_018139373.1:0-372 GCF_001952655.1 Monopterus albus
TTTCAGAGGTGTTGTCTCATGTGAATCAGTTAAACTGCACCTGGCTGCATCTTGTCTTCCATTGATCATCCTTTATTCATTTCTAGATTGCATTTGGCAAATTTGCACATGCTTGTTGAGGTTGTCGCTGTTCACTGTGTACATAGAGCAAAAGCTGAACCTCCTCCTTATAAAAAAATGGAAGAGGTGTGGCACCACCAAGAGACCCTTTAGCATGGCTCTTGTGATTGCTCTAAGACCCTGGCCTGGCTGGTTCCATGTCGCTCCCTCTCTCTTTCTTCATTCATTTTGTGCCATCTCACTGCTGTCCCCCTAGTATTTAAGTATATACAGTATAAAGTTGTGTCTCTTGGTAAACTCAGATTTTGACTA
>NW_018139374.1:0-372 GCF_001952655.1 Monopterus albus
CAGTATGATAGTAGTTTGTGTACAGCGTGGGAATTGGTGCCTTTCTGTTGTCTCACAACATGAACATCCAGGAATCTGACAGGGTTCAACTAGAGCTTTTTCTGCTTGATGTTCCCAAGAATAAGTTCAGGCTTTCTCACAGGTATTTTCTTGCTGTTGCGCTTGATCAAGGCACCCCTGGTCCCCAGGCAGCCACAGCACCATGGCTTCCAAATGCCCCTAAACTGGCTGAATGGGTTGAGTGCAGAGGACAAAGTTCCCCAAAGGGATTAATGAAGTATAGCACACAAATATCAAACCGTAGGGACCTAATACTTGGTTACACATTGTGTTGGTGTAATGTTGCCACACTTCTTTGGTCTTTCTGCGTGT
>NW_018139375.1:0-372 GCF_001952655.1 Monopterus albus
GTTGCAGTTCTGTTCTTTCTTTGGCCACTGTTTTGGACTTCTAGCAGACAAGAGATCCTTTGTGGCTGGGCGTATGAAATGATGATTTGTTTTTATAAAAAACCTTGTTATAGCCTTCACTAGGTGGCAGGCCATATTCTGAAAACAGAAGCCCCTTTTAAAATGGCCATTAAATTCAAGAGGTTTTCACCAGTTTTCTGTCTTGCCTTTCTGTGTAAAAGGTCCAGTACCGGCATGGGGGTTCAATGTGTTCATTAATAACTCCAGTAAAGTTCTGTTTAAACAAGATGATGGCATCCTCACAGTTGATGTCAACCATGAATGTATTATTGGTCAAATTTGGTGCTGCCATTTAGCCATTCAGACAATTTT
>NW_018139376.1:0-372 GCF_001952655.1 Monopterus albus
GCAGGGAATGCAAACAAGAGGAAAAAGATGAAGAAACTCTGTTACCAAATGACTTAATGATTAATTTAGACATCTTGAACAAGAAAAGTACATTTACCTTTAAAATTAGGAAACAAGATATTATTCAAAACTGCCTTGTCAGAGAATTATCCTGTCAACATGTCATAGGCCTATGCTATTAGGCTATAATGGATGGTATTAGTTAGCTTACTCTAAATGTCAAAGTACTTCCCGGGGTAAGTTTGTTTGATTTGGTCCTGTTGATTGACTGGGTTGTGTTAGCATTTAGTTAAATATGAAGTGTTATTTCACATTTCGTAAGCTAACTATTAAACGGTAAATGGACTTATACTTGCATAGCACTTTTCTATG
>NW_018139377.1:0-372 GCF_001952655.1 Monopterus albus
TTTAATTTGAATTTTAACTAGTCAGAACGTAATTATAGATACATGGTTTCAACAGTGGATTTCAGCCATTTCAGCAGCACAGGAGAAATTCTTCAGCAATCAGTATTCACACTCATTTTCCTCAGGAAATGCCTTTGTCTAGTTAAAACTTGTTCTGCTGACACTTTTATCATCTGCTCATATGGGTATCAGCTTCGAAAGGAAGTGGTGCTCGTCTCCTTTGGCACAGTAGAGTAGATCTGGTGCTTCTTAGCTGTTAGCCTTCCATGTTAGCTAGTTATCTGTTGACTATTGTTTTGAAAGTTTGATTAATGTTGCCTAGTAACCTAAATGTACGCCAGGTAAACAGAGCACTACATAAATGTGTATGAA
>NW_018139378.1:0-372 GCF_001952655.1 Monopterus albus
GGAACAGTGTAGTGAATTTAGAAAGGAGGAGGAGGAGGTAAAGATCTAGTCACCACAAGCATGGTGCTGAAAACTAGATGTATTCACTGAAAACAAGAAATGTAGGTTTGTTAGTCTAAAAATGTAAAGCTCAAACAGATGAGTGGAAGTCAGAGGTCTGCTGCTTCTTGTCCCTCCACTATTCCCAGTCTAAGGGCACGACGCATTAACTGAGTTTTATACACCTTTATCTAGTTAGGTCTACTCTGTGCATCCTCAACTTGAGCTGTGATAGTCACAGCTGGCTCTGTCTCACCAAATCTACCCCTTAAACATGTCAATTGTACAGCGCATCTCTTAGTCTGATGAATCTCTATAACAGCACTTAAAGAT
>NW_018139379.1:0-372 GCF_001952655.1 Monopterus albus
AGGCACTGACAGTAGCATTTTAGACACAGTATGCCACAAATCTAAACACAATATTAAAAGGTGGTCATGCTATGTACATAGAACTATTGAAGAATATCTGTCTGAGAGAGCTAAACAATATGTTGCATTTTAAATTTAAAAAATCCTCATCTATATGCTGCCACGTTCAACTGTATTCCATCTGGTCATCTTGAATATAACTATATACATTTCAGCTGTTATCTATGCAGTGGCATGTCAGTACCTTTTCAAGTACTCCCTCAGATTTGTAGTGTCCTGTTGGGGTGAAATGATTTCTGCCTGAAATTCTGTTTTACAAAAAAAAAGAGAGATAAAAGATGATGTTAAAAAACAAACAAACACACACACACA
>NW_018139380.1:0-372 GCF_001952655.1 Monopterus albus
GGTCATAGTTAAAGGTGGTGTTATACTCCATCTGCAGCCCCACTGTCCAGAAGTCCTTGCAGTAGCCAGGCAGTCAGCGTGGCTCCATCCCCGTCCCTCTCCAGGCGCGCCGACCCTGCCCGACCCCTGCCTTCCCCAAAAAACACCCTCCAAAGACAGTCTAACAACAGACCCCAACCTCCTCTGAACCAGGATGCCCCCTCCTCTGATACAGATGGAAGCTGCTACACAGAGCTGTACCCTGGTCCTCAGAGCTACGTGGATAGGCTGTGGGTAAAGGAAGGTTCAGTGGGCACTGATCCACTCAGGGTGGAGGATGGGAACATGTACTTTTCTCCGGTGGTGGAGACGGTCTCTTGTTTCAAACCAAGC
>NW_018139381.1:0-372 GCF_001952655.1 Monopterus albus
CATCTTAATTTCCATTATTCCTCCCATTTTTCAGATTTTGGCTTTTATTCTTTTGTAATTTTCTTTCAGTCGTTTTTTTGTTGTTTTGCTCCACTTTATATCTTTAAATGCACTAATATCTCTACACTCAGCAATGTATCAGCTTCTTGAACTTTATCTCATCAGAAACTACCTTTTTAGTTATATCAGAGTAGTTTAATCCATTCAAAACTGAAAGGTAAAAAGACAACGAGAGGCTTCATGGAGATGTCGTGTGCTGGACTACACTTGGGCACTATGATGAAATGTGCTTTAGAGGTGTTGGTAGGCAGATATTTTTCAGTCTTTGGCCCGAGTTTTCCTGGTTGGTAATCCAGCCTTGTTTGTTATTTA
>NW_018139382.1:0-372 GCF_001952655.1 Monopterus albus
TGCTTTTGTGTATTCATGCTAGAACATGACCCTCGACTTGTATTACTTTAAGAGATACAGTAGTTATAACTATGTAGTGCTGCTCAATAGCTATGACACTGTTAAGAGTTCTGTTTGACAGGGAGGTCAGAGTTCAGGCTCAAATACACAAAAATCGCACACAAGGCACGTAAGGATTTATTGTTTTGCTCAAATATACGTTAATCTAGAAGATGCTTGGCAGCACAGAGCACTGCACTGATGCAACTGATGAGTGCACTAATGCAGAATGTACTGCACAAGGAGAAAGAAATGCAACAGACACAGTAAAGAAAGAAGAAAACTGAACATCAAAATAATTAAGCAGTAAAATTCTGGCAGAAACAGAAGATG
>NW_018139383.1:0-372 GCF_001952655.1 Monopterus albus
CCTGCCGTTAGTAATTTAGTGAACCTCCTCATCTATTTCTGGGCGACTTCACTAACGCCTCCAGTTCACTAGTTCTCACTTCTGAGATGTTGGAGGCAGGAGTGCTGAGACATATGGGCCATTAATTGATTAGTAGATTGACACAGAATTACACTCCAGTTCTCAGTTAAGATATCATTTAAGTTATTTATGAGGTGGAGAGGTTGGATTCTGCTCATTTATAATACACTTTGTTTTCTGTGGCTGGAAAACGAACAAATCAAAGAACATGGACGTCCTCTGTACAGGTTGCTTAAAAGACCAGGTTATGCTTAAAAAAGAACTAGTTTGTACTACAAATTGTTGGACCATGTTGGAAGGTAACAGTGATTA
>NW_018139384.1:0-372 GCF_001952655.1 Monopterus albus
ACCAACAGTCAAACCCAAAGGTATAACTTTTAATTTTACATACGAGTAAAACATCAAATCTTCACATCTGACAAACTGGAAACATCAAACATTGGCTTTTTGTTTGAGAAGTGGCTGAAATGATTAACCAGCTATGAAAATAGCTGCCTGTATTTGTTGCAACTGTCATAGCATCAGAACAATGTGTTCAAATCTCAGGTTGTGTTGGGAAGCAGCTCCGTCTCTAGCTTCATCGCTGGCTGTTGAATTCAAACAAAAACTTTCTTCGTTCACTTGCTCTCGTTCCTCCCGAGTCTCCTTCGTGCTTGTCAGACGTTTCCATGTTTCGTTTTGTGCCACTCACCCAACAGCCTCATGACTTTTTCTGCCTTT
>NW_018139385.1:0-372 GCF_001952655.1 Monopterus albus
TTTTTTTTGAGGGGTCACAGTTTCACAATCTCATGGCTTTGTCATGGAAACTTTAATTATCATATAAATGTACTTGCAAACCAGACTAGATCTACCGAGGAGTCCATTAATTTGTTACACATTACGGAACATATTGATCTCAATGTTAAAAACAAAGCCTAAAATATCCTGCAAGCTCAATCTATTTTCTCCATGTTATGCTTGTTCATGTCAATTTAATGGAAAGTTTAAAGGAAAGCTAGGGTAGCACATATTGAACAATATTTGCAACTAGAGAATGAGCTGAGGTATAACTGCTTTAATGATGGCATGCCCACAGTGGAGTCCAAAACAAGCTTTGATTCACTATATTTCAGTTTTTCTTTTTTAATA
>NW_018139386.1:0-372 GCF_001952655.1 Monopterus albus
ATACTGCCTGTCTTCTATGGCCACCACATACAGAGAGGCACGATCAGGGAACATCAATCCACCAGGTTTCTGTTTGACATATAAGGCAGGGAAATAACTCAGCAATGAATCCTGAACACACTGCATACAATAAGGTTTACATTACAGCAAGGGTGACATTTCATTTTTTCATCCAAATACCAGTTTAAATTCTTGATGTGTTATTGTTTCTTCTATGTCCAACCTGGATCAGAGGAGCACTATAACATTACTTTCCACTAACAACAAATAAACAATAAACAAGAATGTCAGTAGTCCTTATACTACTGCATGTTTTTCAAGTTTTTCCTCATAATTATGACTTCCAGTTGAGAGTAGAATTTTCAATAATCA
>NW_018139387.1:0-372 GCF_001952655.1 Monopterus albus
AAGATATAGATCCTATGATGCTCTCTGACAATGGCATCAATGAAAATCCTCTA
The DNA here is from genome assembly GCF_001952655.1 of Monopterus albus. Classification (NCBI taxonomy): domain Eukaryota; kingdom Metazoa; phylum Chordata; class Actinopteri; order Synbranchiformes; family Synbranchidae; genus Monopterus; species Monopterus albus. The sequence goes on from NW_018139387.1 coordinate 54, forward strand.
TATTTAACAACCTCTATCTCTGGAAATTCCTTTGCTGCTTGTCATTAGCACAATCAGCTCTACACTTGCAAACACACACACATGCCTACACACGTGTGTGTGTTGTCATTTTCCTTGACAAAAAATGGATACGGTTATTGGATTGCATGTTTATGTGAGTGTTTGTGTGAATGTGTTATTTAACTTGGCGTGGCTGCTGATCAGATGGATGCATGTTGTGATGTGACACAACTGCAGCGCAACAAAAGAGCGAGGGAGCAGCTGAGCCAGGAAGATGAGAGTGAGAGAGAGTGACATGAAAGTGATGAGCAAAAAAACG
>NW_018139388.1:0-372 GCF_001952655.1 Monopterus albus
CATTATGATGCCATTTTGCTTCCATAGAGTTCTCTTTTGCCCTTCAAGCCTCTGTAACAGATCTCTCTGAGTGCTGTTATAGACCACTCCTTTCTTGCAAGAAATAAAAATACAAAAGACTTATCAACCCTAATTCTCTTTATTTCACACTCACTGAAGGTTGTTCATTTTAGCACAGGAAGAAAGAATTTTTCTGCCACACCAAACTGTGACAAAATGTTCCACTTGGAAGTTGGATACTCCACTATCTGCCTGAGTGCATGTCTATATCAGATCCAAGACAGTGACAAATGTGTGGTTGTGTATACCAGTAAAAACTTTCCCGTCCCCTGAACTGACAAGAGACTCTGTGAGATATTAACTGTGTGAGAC
>NW_018139389.1:0-372 GCF_001952655.1 Monopterus albus
TAGCATCCACAAAGAACACATGAAGTACAACTTTTTTGTTGGGAAGCAGTTCTTGTGAGTTTTAACTACAGGGATAGCAGAATGTCACCTATTTTACTACTAAAGAAATTACTAATGTAGCTAATGAATCAAATTAGATTACATGAGCCAGAGACACAAGTCAGTCGACATTTCATAAAGATAACTGGACTAAACTAATGTCAGTGTCTAAAGCTTGGTACCTAGCTATACAGAATTAGGCTTGTTCATCTGAAACATCTGGTTGTGATGAAAACCATTGGTCAAAATGTTTAAAACACTTTTTCAGAATGCAGCTGAAAGTGTCCACTGCCCGTTATAGTATCACAGAAGAAATTCGTTTAGAAAAAAAAA
>NW_018139390.1:0-372 GCF_001952655.1 Monopterus albus
TCTGTTACTGTTGCAAATTGCTCTTGTTTTCCCACAGACCAGCTCTTCACAAGTGGATGTTATTTATGCCAACAAAGACATTCTAGAGAGGGAAGAAGTACTAGATAAGGCAGAACCAATCCACTATGCCAGTGTGACCTTCACTAAACGCCAGCACAAGTCAAATGATAAACTGAGGGAAGGGACGATCAGAGGGCTGGCCTCCAATACAACATATGCTGAGGTCTATCCGTATTCCAGGGGACGCCAAGGAAGTGAAACTCATTTTGGACAAGCACATGGTGAAAACATAGTTTCACAAGACAGGTCAGTGACAAGGTGATGGCTTATGTTTAAGGGAAACTACAGGATTCTGACCTTTGATCAGCTACA
>NW_018139391.1:0-372 GCF_001952655.1 Monopterus albus
CCACCTTCCCCAGGTGGCAGACATTTGAATTCCTTAGTGGCAGAGCGAGGTTTATATAAATACAGCATCTGGCAAGGGACAACAAGCCCCAATTATGCCTCTGGTGGCTGGAAAAAGCAAAGTGCTGAGTTCTCCAATGGGGAATCACTGGCCTCCTACCGTCACCCATCCAAGAAAATGAGAATTGATCACAGTCCCTTTACCAGTAACAATGCTCAAAATGGAACCCTCAACTCAGGGTGAGTGAATCTCTTACTTGGCTATTCATGAATAAGTTTATAATAAGAGAAGTTCTGAGCAACTTCAGGAAGATAACTGGAATAAAAAGCATCTGACTATGGAATTTTTAATGCAACATGGTTGAAAAAAAAA
>NW_018139392.1:0-372 GCF_001952655.1 Monopterus albus
CTCAGCACAATAGACAACATGGTGATGGAAAACAATGGAGACCACTACACTAATCGTATGCTGCAAGCAGTGGAGGAAGAAATAAAGAAAGAAGAAGAGCAGATAAAGCAGTCACCTGGAGCCATGTCACCAGAGGAGATCAGAAAACAGGCTAAAACCACAGTGTCCAAGAGGGTTTTATCACAAGTGGCAGCAACTACAACAGGAGCATTGTTAGGAGCTTTTTTAGGTGTAGCCTCGATGGTTGATTCAGTTATTAAAGCTGTGAAGAACCCTGCTGAATTAATTAAACTTGCAAAAAATGCTGATCCAGCACTAGGACTTGTAGGAGCAGGAAACGTGGTGGCTGTAGGTGCTGTTGCGGTGGCAGTT
>NW_018139393.1:0-372 GCF_001952655.1 Monopterus albus
TCTTCTGGCTTTCAGTTTGAGGTTGAGCTGAAATGAACAGTATTGAGATGTTCCCAGCTGCATCGCTCTGTACACAGTATAAACCATGAATGTGTCTGAGGGGAGGTTGACATGGAGGAAAAAGGGCGCTGTTCTTCCCAGCCCCGGTTATATTCTTTCTGTAAAAACATCAAGGCTTTGCTTCACTGCACTTCACAGCTTGGCTTCCAAACCTCTGTGTTTGTTGGCTGTGTTATTGTAGCAGACCACAACACAACATACTTGCTTTGCCAAGTTCAGTGGATTCAAAGAGGATTCTCACTTTTAAACAAACTACAAGCAGTGCTGTTGAATTTTTACTTTGGTTTATTGAAAGTTTTTTGTTATATTAAG
>NW_018139394.1:0-372 GCF_001952655.1 Monopterus albus
GGACTGACTCTAAATCAGAGGCTCCGAGCAGCTTTATAGTTTACAACTGCATTTTCATTTGCTCCCAGGAGCAGAAAGGTACATTTGTGTCCCAGCAGCAGATACTGATGTTCACATAATCATAGGGCCATGGATGTGTGTGAGCTATCAGGGCTCAGGCTCCTTCATCTGGACAGAGGACAGAATATTCATGCAACTTTTGATCCCTGCAGAAAATGACTTGGTTCTTTTTAATGCCTTCTCTCTGGGGACTAATAAAATACCCAGTACTACTAAGAATACACTAATAAAACTCTCATTATACTTCATTGTTTAGTAAAATGTTACATTGACATAGTCTGAGCGTGTGCACCAGATTGTCTTTAAACAAAA
>NW_018139395.1:0-372 GCF_001952655.1 Monopterus albus
CATAGCTTTCTGAGTTATAACATAAGGCTGAACATGTTTTGTCTCAAAGTGTCGACTCAAATTGTTAGTCTTTAAAAATGGGAAATATGCTCCATGCAAATTAAGCACACTGCCGGCTACTGTGGCGAAGAAAGTAGTCCCCACATTGTTAATCGTCCAGCATCAACCTTTGTCTTTTTGCTAGCTGCATAGAACTTGCATCCTAGACAACCATTCTTTCTTCAAATGATGCTTTCAGATGTGCACTGTGTATTGTTCCACTTTGAAATAAAAGTCACAAAATTAATTTACATGAGAAAACGGTTTAAAGCAACTATTCTCAAACAGTGGGCCATGGCCCATTGTTGGGCCTCAGAGCGCCATCTGGTGGGC
>NW_018139396.1:0-372 GCF_001952655.1 Monopterus albus
TAACCACTGTGCCACCGTGCTGCCAGATTATTTCATATAATGACTGATGTCTTCTCTTGTCATCACTCAACCACACAGTGAAAATGTGACCTGGTAGTGGGAGTGAACACCGTAGGTGAGGTCTGTGTTAGTTAAAGTAGAACAGACTAACACAGTATACAGTATTTAAGATATCAACAATATACTGCTTACTGAAATAAAGTAATGACAAAATAGTTCTTAACCGTAAATATAAACTTTAATTAAATAAAGTTTCCAAACTTATTTTCATTTTTTCTTCTGCCAACCTGAAGAAAATTACTGATGTATACTTACAGTAAGAGTTTATTCACATCTAAATCCACCAAATGTGAGTGATTTTGGCAGTGAATC
>NW_018139397.1:0-371 GCF_001952655.1 Monopterus albus
GAGGGGTGCTGAGATATAGCTCCAAGAACTTGTCTCCAAAGGAGGCACAAGGCAGTGGAAACAAAAGCAGAACTTGGGACAAGTGGTACAATTTCAGTTACAGTTGATTTGTTCCTACAGCAGAAAAGACCTAAATTATCTGAAATTGTGCTGGATTATGTGGTGCGCCAGTTCCTGTGAGCAACACTAGCAGACTCATGGACAGAACGCTTCAGTAGAGAGAAGCTTGAGTTTAGACTGACAACACTGATCAGCTAGAATAGGCCTGGATCTGCCCGGGACATACAGGTGGGTGACAAACTAAGGGAGCTTCCTGAATAACTGAGTGGAAACCCAAACAGCAAGGTCTCTGATCAATCAGCTGATCATTG
>NW_018139398.1:0-371 GCF_001952655.1 Monopterus albus
TGACAAGAAATTATCAGTTTGGGACTTCAGAAGTTAAATAGTGTCTGAACAAATGGAATAATCCCACATCTGAGTATAAGAAAGTAAATTCAGAAGGAATTATAATGAAGGCTCATGAAATTAACTAAAAACCCATATTACATAGAAGCAGCAGTTCCTTATGTTAGTGACTTTGCAGTTTTTAACTGAAAGCAGGTGATTGGTATTCAACAAAACATTCAAGACACCAATTTTAATACCACAATCATCTTTTGCAATATTGTAGTGGTTTGGACCCAGAAGTTGATTATGAGCACTGGAGTGCAGGTTTTCATCTGTTTATCTCTGCTTATATTCTGCTCATAGTCACCTTATGGTGATACCTTATTATT
>NW_018139399.1:0-371 GCF_001952655.1 Monopterus albus
AGCAAGAGTTCTGGGAATGAAGGTGGATTGGCTTTCTTTTGCTCTAGCTGCAAGGTAGACAGCAGGGCACTATCCCAGCATCCTCTACAGAGCTGCTTAAGGAGATGTCTGTCGGCCTCTCCAGATGTAACCCCACCTCTCTTTATAGCCTGGTTTAAAACAATCTGCAGCCGCTGGAGGTAAACAGAGGGCATTTCGCCAGGGTCCTGAAGCGTGTTCATAAACTGAGCAAAAAGCTCTTCACCATCTTGGACAGTATCAAAGGCTGAGTCTAGCAGCTGCAAATAGACTACAGGAGGCGAATTAGGCCGTAGCCCTCTGACTACATCAGCTGCGGGTGAGAGTAAGCTCTCAAGAATCCTTCTGGACAC
>NW_018139400.1:0-371 GCF_001952655.1 Monopterus albus
TGTGTGTGTGTGTGTGTGTGTAGCCAAGTTATTTGCTCTTAGGAAAAGAGAGTGAGAGGCTCAGAAAAAGGGAGCTGAAAGTTGTGTTCTCCTAATGTACCATGCCGCCCACCACCGCAACAGACACACACCTCCCCTCGCCCTCAGGTAGTGTTACGGCTACTGTCGGAGGATGGCGGGGGAGGGACGCGTTATCTTAAAGACTTCAAACAGATAAGGTATCAAGTTGGAATATAGAGTATAGCCCCTGCTTCACACAGCCGAAAATTGTGCCTAGTTCTTGGTTTCCAAGTTTGTTGAATGAACTCATTTTCAGATGGACTCATTACAAACTGGTGATTTGCTGTTTTATTCTAACATTCAAGTGGAAA
>NW_018139401.1:0-371 GCF_001952655.1 Monopterus albus
CATTTTATGAATGAAGAATTTGGCCAAGACAATGAGCAAATTAATAGTATATTTTTCATTTTTATATCAGCAGGGCTTGTTCTGAGGTAAACGCGTTATTCATGCTTACCAAGACCCACCACGATGTTATTTAATTATCCGCCTTATAATGCCGACCAAAATCTGACTAGTTTGCATTTAACAGTTCATTTCTTGGTCCCTATTCAAGCTTTTCCTCGAGAACTATCGGATTGTTAGAGTGTTGCTGGTCTTTACCTTCAGCTCTGTCCTGTGCGACCTTGTAGACTAGGAGTTTCTCTATACTTGCTCAAAACAAGTTTTCAAACGGGATCGTGCTGTTTATAAAGACTGACGTAGGGGATCAGTAGTTA
>NW_018139402.1:0-371 GCF_001952655.1 Monopterus albus
GGAGTCAAATTCCTTGTATGTTCAAACCATTGAAGATGATTGTGAAGTTTTAATACTAATTGTTTACAGCGGGTTAACATTCTGTAGGAGAGGTTTCCTCGAAGAATGTTGATCATTAAGCAAAAACAGCACCTAACCACACAAATGGATCCAATGCAACAAAATGCACTGCTAAGCACAATCATACAACAGAAAGCCTTTAGAAGGCAATGAGATTACACTGTGAGGGTGTGTTTGTCACACTCCTGTCCCCTTTATCTCCATCTATAAAACTGAATAAGCAAGCAGCTGAACTCTAAAAGCCATATTTCCATTCAGCGCACAGCACAACTTATGTTGATGTAAGTATAATGTAGACTGATGAAAGGTGA
>NW_018139403.1:0-371 GCF_001952655.1 Monopterus albus
ATGTGATAAACTGCCTCAAGTGAGTACAGGTTAGAAAATGAAATAAATCTGTGAGGTGTGGAGTTAGAAAGCAGTGAGCTGACAAGACCTCCGTATCCTCAGTGTCTGTGCTCCAGTTGTATTGTGGGTAATAGAGTATCTGCAATGGACAAAAAATGTGTGGGAAACATAAACCATCATCTCTGGTTCTGCTGCATATTTTAAAACTAACAATCCAACAGTGTTATAGGAGGATGGTGTTACATCGATGTGTGAATATGATCATGCAGCATTTATGTTTTTGGTAAAGTTAGTACTGTATATACTTGTATTGTATTGTGTTGTACTTGTATTAAGAAGACGGGGTTTTGTATTCAATGCTGTATCTGCCC
>NW_018139404.1:0-371 GCF_001952655.1 Monopterus albus
CCGTCTGCGTTTTTCTTGCGCAGTTGGACGTAAGGAAGCTGCTGCAGGGGCGTGTTTTCAGCCAAAGCACTGACTCGGCTTTGGACGAGGAGCTACAGGACGTAACGTTTCACACTGCGGCATCTCAGCAACGGTCAGGTATTCACCTTAACAACACGTCTGTGTTTGTCGTTGTTTGTAGGTGTTTAGTTTGTCTGGTTTGGATTAGTTCCGGTAGCCTGACGCTGTAAGACTGACTAAGACTTGGACCAACGGTGGGGACATTTCCACCAACATACAGCAACACTCGGGGACAAATATAACAACTTAAGAACATTGTTACTAGGGAAGTTAGGTGTGTTTTCATATAATATTGTATTATCACATTATCA
>NW_018139405.1:0-371 GCF_001952655.1 Monopterus albus
ACAAGAAGTATAACCTCTTCTCATACTGGTAAAAGTAGTTAGAGGCCTCCATCAAATTTTCCATTTCTAAAATGTCAAACAGCAATAAAAAATAGATAAAGGTCAAGCTACTTGGGGCTGTATCCTCATATAATTACTCTACATGACTGATGGTATGTGGCTTTCACCTTTCTTCTCTATAGAACTTAAGAGTGCACACCACTGCAAACACTTACAGTATACGTAGCTCTTAATTATATGCCAGAGAAGCTTAATGAGTGTTAGGAAATGTCAGTCACGGTGACCAGAAATTAAAACTGGAGGCTTCCTGGATGGCTTCATCACGAAAAGAAAACATTTCATTATAGTGTTGTAGAACTATTTTGGTTCTT
>NW_018139406.1:0-371 GCF_001952655.1 Monopterus albus
GCAAAGGAAGACGGTCGAAGGGTGGCAAAGGAGCGATGAAGAGTGGTAAAGGGAAAAAAAATTGAACCAGTGTCAGGCACAATCCTGCCTTTCTGTTAAATGTTGCCTGGGCTCATGATGTAGGTGAAATTTTATGGAGCTTTGTGAGCTAAGATGTCACAGTTTGGGCTCTTATCATGGACAGATGCCAAAATGAACTTTGGCCATTCATAAGGATGTTCCTTAAACCCCTGGACACTTGAGATATTGTATGTAATGATATTGCTGGTGTTCTGTATACATCTTTCTGAAGATGTACATTATTTGCTTTGAACAGAGTGGTTTTACTAAAGAGCTAAACTGTAAATCAAGTTCAGCAACAATAAATGTTC
>NW_018139407.1:0-371 GCF_001952655.1 Monopterus albus
GAGTTGGAAACACAAAGTGCCATGAATTTCAGTGCAATCTGAGGTGTGTTTCAAGGAGCAGGCTCTAGCATCATAAACAATCAACAAAATACAAAAAGGCTTCCAGTGCTGAAAATAGTAAAAATTTATTTATAAATATAGAAAATGTTACATTAAATTTACATGATCCTTTCATTGTTTGAAACCACTGGGCAGTAAAAATATGATCATAAATACTTAAACAAAACCACTACATACTAATGACTGTCATCAAAGTGAGCTGCAAATATTTTGGCTATTCTGTCAGTCTCTCTCTTCATAGATGATGGTGACATGTTGGGACGTTGTCGAACACCTCTGCAATGAGGAAAGCTCTGAGTTTGAGAGCTCTG
>NW_018139408.1:0-371 GCF_001952655.1 Monopterus albus
TTCCCAGTTTTATTTAGGGTTGGAACCACCAAAGGGGTCACAAGATTTATCTGAGAGATCGTGAGTTCATTGACAGGTGAAGAAAGACGTAAGAAAAATCTTTTCTAGTACACAAAATCAGATGTTTTTCAGACATTTCTCTTACATTGGGTATTTTCTTGTGAAATATGTTCTTGTTTCACCTCTTAGGCCTATAAAAGATCTTCAAAATAACAATCTGAAAATCAGTCTTTTCTTTAAAGGTTCAAAGTTTTGACTAGTGGTTGCAAATTAACTGTGGTTTAAAATGTGTGATAAGGCAACAAACGCCGTTGTGCAAGTTCACACTAAAGAGTTCACCAAAAAGTTTACCGGAGCAGCACTGTTTACAG
>NW_018139409.1:0-371 GCF_001952655.1 Monopterus albus
TGAGACACTAAATGAACACAGGTTGTGTAGCTCAGTGTTTCCCTCTCTCACTCCCATCTATCGATTTATAAACCCCACGACTCCACATCCAGTTTTCTGTCCTACATGATAAACAACACATCAGCTTCAGGTCAGTTTAAAAACTCCAGCCTGGTGCAGCCCGGTCTGGGCAGGTGTATCTGCAGTACTTGTTAGACTCAGTTCATGTTCAGGTTTTGGGTTCAAGGAGGGAATATGACCTTTACATGAAAGGCCATTGTTTCATAACCAAACAGGAAAATCCGTTTCTCCTTCTGACAACAGATGCTGGGATTTTATTACTCCGGTTGTACTTTTGATTTAAATGGCACTGAGCCTTTAAGAGAGATGGA
>NW_018139410.1:0-371 GCF_001952655.1 Monopterus albus
CATGTGAAGTGTGCAAGAAGTGTTTAAGGTGAGTCTATGTAAACCAAACAGAGAGCACAACTGATGCTTTCTTTATTCACAGTTTGTGACAGGAGCAGTTCATTTCTCTGTGGCAGACTGCTTCTGGACCATCACTGATGTAATTGTGCCTTGTCTTCACTTCATACTTTTGTTTACCTCCAAACAGGTGTGGAAAAGATGAGCAGGTTGTGAGGAACTGCACCTCGACCACCGACACAGAGTGCAAGAAAATCCAGGCCAGCTCTAGTTCAGCCTCAGGTATAGGGCTCGGTGGACGCTAGTGCCACCTGAAAAACACTTTGCACATGAATCAAGACACCAGTCATCACTAGAGGAGAGCCTGGCTTTTT
>NW_018139411.1:0-371 GCF_001952655.1 Monopterus albus
TATTATTATTCTTGTTACCTAGGGATTCACTATCTTTGATGAAGAGTGTTTCAAGAAATATGGGAAAACATGGGGGTAGGTCTGCATGTTGTACAATACTTTGTGTACTGGAATGTGATATATCTTGTTCTTGTTCTGTCTCCATGTGGAAATCTCTGTTTACAGGGTTGTGTACCTGCTTTACAATCATGTGACTGCATGTTCATCTCACCTGGTGTTTAGTTTTTCTACTCATATTCTGTTTTAACCTTATTGTTTTTAGCATATTTGATGGCCATCAGCCTGTGCTGTGTATCACAGATCCTGCCATGATAAAAACTGTTCTAATAAAGGAGTGTTACTCTCTCTTCACCAATCGCAGAGTATGTGCA
>NW_018139412.1:0-371 GCF_001952655.1 Monopterus albus
TCTGTACAATGTAGGGTTGTTTAGGGATCCCTGTCCAACACAGGTGTCATTACACCTACTCTCAGGCCTGTATTTTAGTGTTATCATTCACTTTCTTCTAATTTTTTGCACCTGTTAGGGAAACATGACTTACATTTTCATCATTCTTGTTAGTTTATGGAGTACAAAATTGTACAGTACTTGAGTAAAAATACTTGGCTAACATCCATCACTGCTGTCTTGTAGCACTGAAATAATTGACTAGTTCAGTGAGTTAACTGGCCTTCATCAAGTTGCTGGGTTTACCTTCCCAAATGTGAGCATTTCCTGCTTTTTCCTGTTTCGTATATATACAGTATAAACCAAATCTTTTCTGGCATTATGCCATTGCT
>NW_018139413.1:0-371 GCF_001952655.1 Monopterus albus
TTGGCACTTACACTGATTATACTAGCAAAACAATGTTGACATGTATTTGCACGTTACTTTTTCTTTACTACAGAAAACATCTATTTTGTCATGACCAAAGTGTTATTTAAATGAAACAGTTCATCATATGAAATATGGCCGACATCGGTTCTGTATTATTAAGCAGTCATTTCCCTTTGACTAATGCACTAGTCAAGGTATGGTGCACCCCTTGCACCACAGTTTATTTTATTATACTGTACACAGTGTGTGGTAGCGGCATGCGAGCAGAATCCGGTCTTGCTATATTACCATCCCAATTTGTCCAAGCCTTGTATTTCTGCAAGCTCCCACTGCTGTCACGTGTAATTTTTAATTGTTAGTATTAAACG
>NW_018139414.1:0-371 GCF_001952655.1 Monopterus albus
TTCATGTTTAAACTGTCCCTTTGGCATCATTTGGTGTTAAGCTATTGAAGACCTGGGCCATAATCAGAGCTTGCTGTGTGCATTTTACTGATACCCCACTGCATCATTACAGGATACAGTTAAATGAATTCTCACTGCCACTTGGAGTCACAAAGGTAAGAATTTACTCCAGGGGATATGCAACTGGAAACTGCACATGCAACCATTACCCAGCATTTACCTCCACCCTCAAGTTATTGGTTAACTCACTTGACTCATTTAAACATTGGAATTAGATGGAGTCAAATCACCTGTCAGTTTCCACAGTGTACTTGCTGCTAAGTTAATCATGCAGTCAACCATAGTAATTTTCTACAACCCCAAATCAGAAA
>NW_018139415.1:0-371 GCF_001952655.1 Monopterus albus
AACTTGCCATTATCTTTCTCTCTGATGATAAATGTGATTACTGAATAATAACCCTGATTATTGTTTAATCTTACCCAGCATGACAGATGCAACAAGTGCAATGATTCCAAACAGGATCTTGCCCATCTTGATGTGTTGGCTTGATTCTTCTGTCTCAAAGACAAAAAATAAAAACCCTCTCACAGAAAGTCTGGGAGCTTCTTGGATGCTGCGTGTAGTAAAGAATGATGACTCTGTTTGGTGACGTGACATTTATATAGTGTCACAGGAGGAGGGGTTTGGCCAAAGAGTCAGTGGTGGAGGAATTTAATAGATGAAAGATACACCTGAATGACATCACCTCTATAGTTTGTAGCATAACAAGCCAGTAG
>NW_018139416.1:0-371 GCF_001952655.1 Monopterus albus
GCGAGAGAAGCCATCATTACAGCATGTTTCCACAACAACATGTCAGTGATTATTTTAAGCTGTAACGTCCTGGTTTGGCATCCCCACACGACCCATTAGAGCCTGGCGCCAATCACCTGCAACGCGTGTTGAGTTGACAAGATTAGAACAACAAATACACAACAGCTGCAGGAAGTCTTGTCTGCCTAATCTGGAGTTACAAGCTGAGCAGGCTGTGTGTTACAGCAGGCTCAGCAGATGGATTGTCATCGTTAACTGAGAGCTTTCACTTTTAAAGGTGTTGTGTTTATTGTAGAGGCTACCAGCAACAGAAAAGTATAAGAACAGCAAAAACAATTCAGTTGAGCATCTGGGACAGCATGAGGAAAGGA
>NW_018139417.1:0-371 GCF_001952655.1 Monopterus albus
ACTCTTTATTCCAAATGTGCTGCATATCTCTGGGTGTGTCTGTTTCTCGTCTTCAGTACCATCTATTTCCTGATCCATTTATGCAATCGCTATATAACACTGTAATTTATGGAAATGTTAGAAAAGCAAAGAGGTGTTCTTATTAACGTCACAGTGTTTAAACATTTGCGTCTAACAAAATAAGCTAATGTTTATGTTTTCAATCATTAACACTTTATTCGGTCTAGGAATACAGCTGAAACTCATTTTTGCTGGGTGACACAAAAACTGAGCTAACTGATTTGTGCCTTACAGTGTGTCAGATACTGTATGTCAGTGTACAGTAGTGCCTGTGCCTTACCAGTGCGTTGAGACTGTTGCGAAGCAGAGCT
>NW_018139418.1:0-371 GCF_001952655.1 Monopterus albus
AAATGTACACAGTTACATTCCACCACTGTATGCATGTACTGTCAGATGTATGTGATTGGCTGACACAGTGTCTTGCCAGACAACGACAGATCCAACCATTTTATCCTGCGTGATACTGTGTCAGTTTGGCAGAAGTCCCGGCACTTCCCCAGTTCAAATGAATGAGAAGGGCTGCAATTTTCATGCAGTCTGACTGAAAACGGTCTAATGTAGAAATAGAGTAATGAATTCAGGCACAACATCACCTGTGTCCAAGGTGTTAGGACCGGTGGGTCCGACTAAGAAAGATACAGACAAACTAAGACTCAGAAGGCAGGTCTTGACACAATCCAGAGCAGAAATTTTATTTGGGTAACTGTTTTGACAGGGCC
>NW_018139419.1:0-371 GCF_001952655.1 Monopterus albus
GTGTGTGTGCGTGCGTGCACACGCATGTACAGTACTTGCTTGTGGTCGACTTTATGTGGACCTGTCTAGTCTCGTTTACATAAAGCTGGTGGTTTGTATTGCCACAGATGATGATTGGGTTACATGTGCTTCTGCTTTCCTGAAAACTAAGCTGAGATCCACTGCTGTTATCTGAGATACAAATGAACTACATACCTAACATCTTATTTACGCTGTGTGTTAGAGTCAATTTGCTGTTGATATATAAGAGTCTTAGAAGATAAAACTACAAAATGTCAAAGTCACATCAAATGTGCCTCTGATTTGACTAATTTCCTGTTACAGCTGCTGCTTCGAAACCTTCCTGCTTCACAGTAGCATACAGCCAGAGA
>NW_018139420.1:0-371 GCF_001952655.1 Monopterus albus
AGGAGAAATGATAGGAAGGAGGAGGTGAAGGACAAAGGCAGAGGGGATGATGAAGACATGAGAGAGGTGAGAGACAGCAAACTATTTATAGAGCAGTAGCAGGAGAAAGAACATTGTTCACATTCCTGAGGTGTAAAAAATCTTCATCACCTCCACTTTCTACTCACAGGTGCATTCCTGACCTACTTGCAAAACACAACACTGATATAAAACCCTGAATTACATTCAGTGGCAGTTCTGAATATTTGATGGTAATCATTTTCCACTGACTAAAAAAATGAGGTGCATGTATTTTTCACAAAAACTGCTGGTTTGTTCTGTCTTGTTATTGCCCGTATATTGTATGCAAAGTGGGAAAGTAATGTTGCTCC
>NW_018139421.1:0-371 GCF_001952655.1 Monopterus albus
CCAGAGGGAGCATGTACAGGTTGAATAACATTGGTCCATAAATCAAACCCTGGGGGACTCCATATGTCAAAGTTATCTGCCCACATTTATGATCACCAAGAGAAACAATAATCATAGCTGCTGCCTTTAAATATGATCTGAACTAACTGACGACCATACCTGATAATCCCAATCACTTTTCCAGACTTTCAATAAGCATTTCATGATTCACTGTATCAAAGGTTACACTGAGACCAAGCGCCACCAAAACTTGGAATTTTACCAACATCAGTAATGACAGAGATGACTTTTAACACCTTGATCAATGCTGACCACATCCATAGGGAGAGAGATCACATTACACCTGTTTTAAAGTCCTTACACTGGTTGCC
>NW_018139422.1:0-371 GCF_001952655.1 Monopterus albus
AGGTAAATTCTTTAGTATCTTCAGTTTGTATGAGCATAAGCATTTGACCTAGTATTGGGGTTTTTCAGATATGACAGTCTGTTACCCTGAAGGCACATAGCACAACGCAGTAACTAATCAGATCTTATACCAACCTGAAAAGGAACTGACCTTATGCTGTTTTTGTTTGTTTGTTTTATTTTTTTTGTGAGCAGTAGCTTTTTTAGTTGTAGATTAAAATCAAATGTAATTCAAAGCCTAAAATACATTAACTACACATTTGTAGATTTTTACTTTCAATTTTTTCAGTCAGGCCACTCACAGGTTTATTCTGTATGTTAGATGAATAACTGGAATAAAAACAATTTCTGTTTATGACACTGAGTGCACAC
>NW_018139423.1:0-371 GCF_001952655.1 Monopterus albus
AAAACTTACTTGAGCGAGGTGCAACAAAGCTTTGCTTGGTAATACAGTGCAAGGTGTGACACATTTTTGCCTCTGGATATGCTTGCTGTTGAGACCATTCAGTACTACAAACCTGTATACTCAACTCAGCCTGACTTAACTTTGCAGCGGCTGGTAGCAGTTCTCATACATACCATAGATGTATTATAGGAACTGGATAAGGATGGTGACTAGTCACTTGTATAAAAATTGTTCATATCTCATGTAGCACATAAGACAAAAATGTTTTCTAGCTTAGAGGTTTTTGTCTCCACCCTGTACTCTTATAGCCTGGGAGGTGTGCAACACCAAAAACTGGAAAACTTAACATACATGAAAGTTTGATTTATTTA
>NW_018139424.1:0-370 GCF_001952655.1 Monopterus albus
TGTTCCTGAGCGGGTCAGTGAGAATGCTGACACCACCTCTGTGTCAGTCCCCGAGTGGGTCGGGTGGGACACCAGTGCTGTTTCTGCTCCAGTTTCAGAGTGGGTCAGCAAGGGGGCCGCCACTGCCTTTGTTCCTGAATCTGAACGGATCAGCCAGGATGCTGACACTGCCTCTGATCCTGTGCTGGTTCCCTTGCAGGTCAGCTGGAATGCCAATATCACCTCTGATCTTCTTCCTGAGTGGGTTAGCAAGGGTGCTGATGTTGCCTCTGTTCCTGACCCCAGGCGAGTTGGTTGAGATGCCGACACCATCTCAGACTTTGTTCCTGAGAAGTGTCAGAACTGGCCAGTAAAGCTACCAACACAGTTA
>NW_018139425.1:0-370 GCF_001952655.1 Monopterus albus
ATAGTTAATATAGCCTAAGTAAATAGTCTTCACTTGGAGAGTTGTGTTAATTTAACGCCATTGAGCTTCCAGATGTTGCCAACTGACATCAGAGCATCTGCTTCTTGGTGGAGTCCAGCTGTGTGAATGTGGCAACTCCTAGAGCTGATCCATCGTAATTTTTCAAGTAGTTGATTGGATATTTTTGAGTTTAGCGTTGTCTAGAAAGCAGTATTAATATCCTTCCCATAAAAATGCTTCCTTTGTCACTGCACATAACACATGTCCAGGATATTATGACGTTTGTGAATTTTAACCAAGGTAACTTGTATGCTGTACATCAGCAACTCGTGTTGAGTCTTCTTCTTTTTAAAGACCTTTATGTTTCCTC
>NW_018139426.1:0-370 GCF_001952655.1 Monopterus albus
TTAATATTGGCCAATGTAATTCTGCCTGCCAACATAGGAGTGCTATTACAGGAGATGCTCCTGTGGGTTGTATGAGAGGGAAGGGAAAGACCACATGGGTCAAATGGTTGGAGGACTTGCTTTATCTTTAGTTAAAGACATTTGTAACAAACATTAATGCAAAATAATAGAGTGGCTTCCACCTTGGTGCTAACAATAAACATCAGTCAGCTAATGTACTGTTGAAGATTAGCTTGTTATATATAAAATCTATGGTTTAAGTTTTATCCCAGAGGATTTGTTACAGTCTGTTTGACATGGTGGGTGGAGGAACCTTTGACAGACTGCTGTTAGTGATGGCTGTTCGAGGCTTTGTTGAAGCTTCGATACA
>NW_018139427.1:0-370 GCF_001952655.1 Monopterus albus
TTTTTAGTTTTATATCAACTGATGAAAGAATCACAGAATGTTTTAATGTCTGAAACAGCTGCTGCTGCTGGAAAGGTCTTTCCCAGGTGAAAAACCAACTTGCCAGACCTGGAGAGCACTAGTTAGTTGTAGTTGAAAATAGCTGTAGTTATTGTGTTCTGTGGCTCTGGAGGAGCCTTGTCAGAAGACAACCCTGACAATGTCCTCTTGGGGTTACCTCAGCTGTGAACTTTTGCTACAATCTGGGGATGTGGCGATCAAAACATGCGAATGGTTATAAGGTGCAGTGAATCCAGACTTCTTGGAGCTTGACCCACACTAGGGACCAATATCTCAGGCACTTTTGCTTCACCTTTAACCATTTGTTATA
>NW_018139428.1:0-370 GCF_001952655.1 Monopterus albus
GGTTAATTTCTAACACCAGTAGCAGTAATTGACCAGTCAAATTACTAATTTCACATAATGAAGTCACAATTTTAGTAACATTTTTAGTCACAGTGTGAGTATACCTCTTTATTCACGTGAAGATTCAAATTCAATATGAACCTTTTGAGAATATACTGAAGCAAAAACAAGTAAAACCTTTAAATTTTTCACTGACATAAAATGTAGAGAAAAGTAGAACATTAAATGTAGTAGAAATACATTTTAGATAGTGTCACAGTACAAAAGTTTCATATATACAGTATATATACTTACTTTTACTTTAATTGGACAGTCAATATGTGGAGAGAGACAGGAAACATAGGGGAGAGAGAGCTATGACTTATAACAA
>NW_018139429.1:0-370 GCF_001952655.1 Monopterus albus
GAAAGTAAGGGAGGGAGGCACATGACTGAGCCAGCATCAAAGCCTGTGGAACAGAGGGCATTGCTCAAAGACTTAAGTTTGCACAAGTTGAGTGTGTTTGTGTTGACTATTCCCCAAATATCCTCAGCAGACCACATACCTGTTCACCCAAGTTGCGAACCAGCAGCTGCCTCAGGATGTGGTGGAGGTAGATCTGGGAGGTCCTCTCTACGGTACAAAAGGGAAACAACGCCTCCAGTGGCTCTGTGGATCCCTGCAGCCCATCGTAGAGCACTGTTTCATTTGTTGCCCCCAATACAAGGGCGTCCTCAAAAAGCACAGCAAGAGGGTAGATGTTGATGTGGAAGGGCAGCATGATGCGTCTGGAGAG
>NW_018139430.1:0-370 GCF_001952655.1 Monopterus albus
AGTAACTTATTAACCTTTGGAGTGGAGAACATCCCTCAGTAAATGGCTCACTGCAGTGTTTTGTTCCAGAGAGTTTTTAATAAACCCTGCTAAAGGCCTCTTAAAGACCCAGAGAGGCTTGCAGGATACAGTGAGTGTGACTGGGGGGAGTGTGTCTGTGTGCAGTGACACCCCAGCTTTACTGCACTTCATTATTGCATTCTGTAGGCACAATCTGGCACAAATACACTACCAGTGTTGTCTCACTGTAAATTAATATTGTCTTTGATTATTGATAATTTCTTATAGCAGTGCATTGCTTCAATTCAAATGTTATGTTTGAATTGTATAGCATAGCTATACAGTTGTAAGAACAAATTCTACACTTTGA
>NW_018139431.1:0-370 GCF_001952655.1 Monopterus albus
GGGGGCTGATGGAGACAGTGTGAGAGTCAGCTCTTCATCCGTGTTGTTAAACAGGCTACACCTCGCTTCACATTTTATTATAGAGCATTTTTCAGGCAATTAAGCCTTTTATTTATGGGGAAGTTTGAAAACGAGCTCATTTACCTCATTATCACGTCTAAACATAATAATGACCCAACATGTGGCGCCTTCAAACTGCCCACATCATCAACTACTTTCTAAATGTCAACGTGCAGGTTAAGTAGTTTGTCTGATATGTTACCATGATACTCTGGGGTATTGTAATACTTTGTCTGACAAAGCAATAAACAGGCTCCAACTGTGGTGTCATCATGATGAGTTGTTTAGAGAGTTGTACTCTGTTTTGCTC
>NW_018139432.1:0-370 GCF_001952655.1 Monopterus albus
AAACACCTTCATTTGTTTATGCTTGTGTGTGTAGATGTGGCAGAGTGGCACACCCCATCAGCAGGCATGTTCCTGTGGATCAAATTAAAGGGCATCACTGATACCAAACAGCTCATCACGGAGAAGGCGTTGGAGAAGAAGGTCAGGCCTCACAAACGCACAACACAATCCTGTTGTCTTCCAGTTGAAACCTACACATGTGAATCTTTTCATGACTTAACTCTGACCACTTCAGGTTAACATGAAGCAGCTGGACTCTGGTATGTTAAAAGCAGTTACCCAGCATGCATCTTGGTGTGTTTTCCTCCCTGTGTCTCTCTATTTGTGCTATCAGGGAGCAGATGTTTTGCACCAGGGGTGAAGCAGGTTT
>NW_018139433.1:0-370 GCF_001952655.1 Monopterus albus
TGAAGTGTTGCTGCTACTTTTTGAAGAGCTTTGAGGAAAAGGTGTTAGTTAGAGGTTGACTGAAGCATTTGAAATAAGAAAGAGTCAGATGAGATCTCCATGTGAGCCCTCTGCTTTGTTTACAATAAAAGCTCTTGGCTGTTTGGAGCCTCTGTGGCAACACTTTTTAATTAATATTTGGATCCTATGTTTTAGAATGAAAAAACATTTCACCCAGTGCAATAGTGTGTTTCCCTCATGTGTTTTGAATCATTTATGAACACCAGTCTATGGTACAGAAGAATGAGCTGATCCAGTTTTGAGACCGACAGTCATTAACTTCATATAGAGGCAGTTCATTGTTGTTTCAGTCACTGTTTTTGGATTGTTG
>NW_018139434.1:0-370 GCF_001952655.1 Monopterus albus
TACTTAACTTACTTAATGAGTAAGTTTCCTGGGTTGGCTGTGGAAGCGTTGAATAACTCTTGATCATAGCTATCACATAACAAAATAGACCTATCAATAATCAATGTGGTGGTAATTTAATGATTGGCCTCCGGGTTCAAATGTGTCACTGACGTATATATTGCCTCTAAAAGTAAAACACCTTTAGAGCTGTCAGAGGGGCAACATAGATTCTGATGACACAGCACTGTTCTCCATCACCCTAACATGTCACTTCTCAGACTCTTGATCGCCAAGGAGCTGCTTTCCTATCAAATATATTACATACAAAATATTTTTTCAAAGACCTTTTAGTTTGATATGTTAATACGTGAAGTACATGGGAAAGGCA
>NW_018139435.1:0-370 GCF_001952655.1 Monopterus albus
AACATGCACGTGCATTCACACAAAAGTGGCTGTGTACATACACATATCCCAGGCAGTTTGTAGATGGCAGTTAAGATTAAATTTAAGGTCAGGCTCATATGTTCATTCACTGGTACCCATTATCACAAGCATTAAATGCATACTGTGCTGTGAAGACAACCATGAACACATTGTTACTTTATTGTACTCAATCACTGCTGTAACCTGTTGAACCAGAAATGTCACTGCAGCACCAGTTTGGTGTGGAAGTGCATCAGCACAGAGCCCTGACCCCAATCACATTCAACACCTTTGAGATGTTGAACCTCACCAATGAAGCTTAGCCAAAGTTGAATCAGGACAAATGTTTTCTTATTAACAAAATGTATTC
>NW_018139436.1:0-370 GCF_001952655.1 Monopterus albus
TTGTTGCTCCTGAGAGCACATACTAATGTCTTGGGATGTCCTCGATTCTCACTCAACCAAAATGACTTTCAGGTTGAGTGAGGATTAAGGACTGAGGAATGATCACAATAGATACTTGGGGAAACAGCCATGTAGCTCCTTCAGTTTAGGATCCTGGAATAGTCGCCTACCGATTTTGCCACGTTCCATTTCTTCAAGACACAAACTCCAGAATCAATCTAAGATTTGACAAAATATCTACATATTTGTAGACAGTACCAACCAAAAATACTGTACTGACTAAAAATTCCTGTCAGCCTGGCTGCATGTTGATGTGCATTACATGTGAACACACAGTTGCTATTTTACCGAGAAATATGTCCTAAAAAAA
>NW_018139437.1:0-370 GCF_001952655.1 Monopterus albus
AATAGTGCCCATCCAGTGTAGCCACCCTACAACAGTGGACCTTGGGTTACTTCTTAAGTCACTATGGTCGTCCCTGGATCACAGTTAGTTAAAAAGCCCTGCATTTAGTATTTCTCACCTACAGTAAATATTTACTTCTATTACCTCTATAGTGCAGTATAACCTTAGGTAAAGTAAAAGTGTGTGTTCAGGCATGAAAACGGGGTTTTGTGAGAACCTGGTAACAAATCATTATTATACCATTAGTTAACTTGAAAATGGATGACCTTTGAAAAACATGTTATACAAATGTAATAATACACTTTGTGCCCTAATATAGGAAATGCCACTCTGCTTCACACTGTGGTGTTCTTGTGGTGCCTCGTTCTGT
>NW_018139438.1:0-370 GCF_001952655.1 Monopterus albus
GAGTTATTTAGACACTTGAGATTCACCAAAAATGGCGAACAGGGCAACAAAATACAAGTTTTCAACTGAATTCTTTGTAGATGGAGTGTTATTTCAAATCCATATGGGAAATTGCACAGATATTTACAATGAATTGAACACCTGTGGAAATTTCCGTCTCAAAGACAATTTAAATGCTATTTTGTTGGACTAAACTGCATTTCTAACTAAACTGTGACTATTTAAAGTCTACCTCAACCAAGACAGGCATGGTTTTCATTATCAAATTAATCCTGACTGCTCTATGGACAAACACACACTAATGCCTTTACCTGTCTGATTGTCAAAGCAGGTTGTGTGGAACTTTCCCATGTAGAACTCCAGGCCGATG
>NW_018139439.1:0-370 GCF_001952655.1 Monopterus albus
CTACAGAGACAGTGGTATACCAGATTCAGACCATTCCCATTCATGATATTGCACGTGGACATTCATGTTGAGTGTGTGACCAAAACTGAGTGGCAAGACTTTGACAAAACACTGGATCTAAAAGACTATTGAAGCAATGTTCTGTACATTTGCCATATAATTTATATTTAAGGACATTTTATGAAGACAGAACTTTCTAGTTGCAGGCCATCACTGAACCATCAGTGGGTGTTGTCACTAACAGCAATTCTATATTTGGGATTTGTAGTAATTTGTACTGTATTTCCTTGGCTTAAGGTTATTGACCAACTAAAAGAAACTCTGTGTTCTACTGAGATATGATGACTTGTCAACTGTGAAAGTGGGTTTT
>NW_018139440.1:0-370 GCF_001952655.1 Monopterus albus
GATAACATTTCAGCTTTATTTTAATTACATGTGCATGCCCTTTAGCAATAATACTGACTGAGTAGTTTCCACCCTGAGGCCATCACATAGTTTACTGCTGAGGAATTCTATAGGTGCAACATAAAGATGGAGTTTGAGAGAAAGGGGGTGGGGAGACTGAAACAAAATTCCACTACTGTCCAGAGGAATGTCAGAATGGTGACAAACATGATCAATGATCTCCATGACCTAAGCAGGACTCTTTGGAAATAGTGACAATGCAGCATAAAAACTACCTACAGAGGTAGATCAATTGGATTTTACTTGATGTGCCAACATCTTCAGTACAACATCAGTATTTCACTTTCAAAACAAAAATTTCATTTAAAAA
>NW_018139441.1:0-370 GCF_001952655.1 Monopterus albus
GCAAGGCATCTTGTCCAAAGACCTTCAGCTGTTGTCACTCAGTATTATTTTGCTAAGTGTGTATCTTAGCCTCAACTTAGTGAGTGTTTTATCTAACAGGGCTCCATGGGCATGGTCATAAATTGGTCTAACATGCTCCTAGGTTGGTCTTTGATGTTTAGTCCACGACATGGGTGCAGGATGTGGATTTGCTCAGGCTGAATATTACTACATACATCTGCCTGGAACATGAAAGAAACGCAGCTCTTAAGCCGAAGTCCTACAGACATTTTCCCCATGCAGGGGGCTGTATGTTGGTGGTGGGGGTGTTGCTTGTACCGCTAAGACAATGAAATATGAGCCAGGAAGTCAGGTCGAAGAAGTGGATTTA
>NW_018139442.1:0-370 GCF_001952655.1 Monopterus albus
ATTCATTATCAGGTCATTCCTGAGTTGTTCCACAGTCGTTGCTCAGTAACTACTCGCATTATGTTTCCCGTCCTGGACAGTGTTACTTTTAATTGAAAGACATTCAGTTTATTCAGTGTGCATTTTTTGTGAAAATCCTGTCCCATTTGTTCATTTGTATCCCTCAGTGCCTGACTTATCCAAAGTACTGCTTATAGTTGTATCTGTAGCTAAATCCGATTGAAGAGGAGCTCTCTGCAATGCAAAGTCACTCTCCAACAGCCCCCACCCTTCTCTTGTCAAGTGGAGCTTAACACAAACTGTTCCAAGAAATGATCCTGACCTTTATTGCAGGGTATCTAAAGGTTTTGATCCACGCTTTTTGTTGCTG
>NW_018139443.1:0-370 GCF_001952655.1 Monopterus albus
CAGCCAGCCAGCTCGACAGGCAGGTGTATGTAATGGACAGGTGTAAGCATGTGGGGCGGCTGCGGCTGGCCCCAGACCACTCCATCCTCAACCCCCAGAAGTGGCACTGCGTTGACTGCAACACCACTGAGTCTGTATGGGCCTGCTTGGGCTGTGCTCATGTGGCATGTGGGCGCTACATCGAGGAACACGCTCTGCAGCATTTCCAGCAGCAGCACCACCCACTGGCTATGGAGGTCAATGAACTTTATGTTTTTTGTTATTTGTGTGACGACTATGTCCTGAATGATAACGCCACTGGAGACCTCAAGCTGCTTCGTAGTACACTCAGTGCCATCCAGAGCCAGCGCTATGAGGTCACCACCCGCAG
>NW_018139444.1:0-370 GCF_001952655.1 Monopterus albus
GATCTGGAGTCATTGCTGGCCACTTCACAACTCTGCAGCTCATTGTCAGCCAGCTGCAGTTTTATTATCTAGCAGTGTTTTTAATAATACCTAATGTTACTAAGCAGTGCACATTTATGTAAATGTAAAACAAGGTTTTACAGTATGAGATGTTTTATGGAATTTGAGCTCACTAATATCTTTTATTGGTAACGGGTGTTTTGGTGGTTAATTTCACATGTATGGGCTTGGGTCCTTGGGGGCAGGCTGCATTTTAGGGCTGTTAGTCACCAAGCCGACGGTCAGCCGTCAGGCCACCTGTGAAAGCCTGTCAAGGCTCACCTTCCCGGTTTGTCCCGCACATTTGGCACTAGTCGGACCCTGTCGGTGG
>NW_018139445.1:0-370 GCF_001952655.1 Monopterus albus
AAAAAACATTTAAAATACAATTCTCCACATCTCCATGTTGCTTTGAATTTACTGTAATAGACCAAGCACAGCAACCACAGATGAGCATCACTGGTATCCCCACGGTGGGAGAGCAGAGCAAAGTGTCCTGCACTGTGCACCATACATGTATCTCTGCACCCCCCATCCTAACCTTAAATGATGTACGTGGAGCAGACCTCACTGTGGACGTTCTGGTACCTGATGGGATGTGGGCAAGGACAATTGAGCGAACTTGGACTGTACAAGAAGAGGACCAGAGTGTGAAATGTACTGTTAGCTACTCTGGTGGTCAGAAAGCCACAAGTGAGCTCAGGCTGGATGTTGAATGTGAGTACAATGTGAGATGATG
>NW_018139446.1:0-370 GCF_001952655.1 Monopterus albus
TGTGGTGGTGGATCATGCATCCGTAGAAATGGGCTGCTAGAGGAGGACAGCTGCTGTGACAAGACATCCTACGACTGGTTGTACACAGACCCTTTAAAGCCAGACTGTGTTTCTGCACTAACAGATGTGCCCTGTCATCCTGGGTCAACTTCAGTACCTAAAAACTCTTTTACTACCTGCCCTGTGAACCCACTGTGTGAGCTGCTAGACCACCCGTAAGCTCAAACTAAAACACACATGCACTCCTTTTCAGAGAATTGTGATAGGCTTAAGTGCAATTGCTGGTCAGTGTGTTCCTAACAAGTGAGACCTGCAGTTGGGGGTTGTTTGGTTGTGGGTTTTTATTATTTAAAAGGACTATCTTTTGTGA
>NW_018139447.1:0-370 GCF_001952655.1 Monopterus albus
TATTGTTGATAGTCAGTTCTATGCAAGAACTGACCCCCTGCTTGAGCCGCCCCCCAAGCGCCCCCCCAAGAAAAAAAAAAAACTAAATTCTGCAGTGATGTTGTACTGTAACAATACAAGTGTAAGATCAATTGCTTTCTGAATTGCGCAAATCCTTCAACAGAACATTTGAAAACCACAATTCTGCAAAAAACAGTACAAGTTTTCAGAACTTAAATATACTCTGTACATTTGACACTTTTGTATTCAAATCAGAATATAAATTAATATACAAATAAAATACAGAATATTCTAAATAGCACAAATCCTTCACACTAAAGAAAATCTTTACACTAAAAACAGAAAACAAACTAAAATCTGACCTTTCTGG
>NW_018139448.1:0-370 GCF_001952655.1 Monopterus albus
CAAAGCAGTGAATCAGAGAAATAAAACCTTATTTTCTGACTGTTTTACATTCTAAAGCAGAAATAAACATGGCCCAACCTCTGCACAACTCTGCCTGCTCTGCTCTGCACCAATTTATCTCAAAACAGATTAAGTTAGTAATGAATATAATACATCTTGAAAGTGATTCAGTAATGAGCGTATGTCTGTTATCATAATGTTAGCCTAAGTGATTTCCAATTACTAAGCTGTAGGTGCACTGTTGCAGTGTTAAACATGGTTTATATAGTTTTTTCTTTACAATGAAATCCATAACATTTAAGGAGTGAGCTGTGGAGACTGTAGTGCTACGTATACACTGTCACACAGCACAAAGAGCTCCAGTCTTTTT
>NW_018139449.1:0-370 GCF_001952655.1 Monopterus albus
AAAGGTAGAAGCATTTAAATTTAAATGAAAGATACAGTGAAGACAAATAGGAACATAAGAGATATAGCTAGGAATTAAGTAAGATTGGAAAAGATGCAAAGAATGATCAGGACAGAGCAGCAGTGGCGATACTGGGTCAGGGACTAATGCAAAAAGAGACAAACAGTATATTTTTAGATTCAGAGATGGAACAAATGGCAGAAATGAGTGTGAAGGTCGGAGTGTGTGTTTGTGAGTGTAAAGGGTTGCATTCCAAAATGATGAACCTTGGAAAATGCTACAGTTTCTCCAGCTGTTTTTCAATGTTAGCATTTTACATTTGACTTATTTTAGTCTTTAGTTTTTGGAGGATATTTTATTTGACCAATGA
>NW_018139450.1:0-370 GCF_001952655.1 Monopterus albus
TCTATAGATATATAGATATATATATATCATCTAGACCAAATTTATATAATGGTTCAGTTTGTAGCATTGTACCATTTGTAAGCACATAAAGAAAACCTTAATTTTTTCCATTTTGTGAGGCATAATTTCTATTCAACTGAAAGTAGTTAATGTCTCAGCCAACACTTCATTAAAACCTGTACATTTAATGTTACTTGTTTTTTAGAAGTTATGTGCTGCTATTTCATAGTACCAGCAGTGTTATAACAGATAATTAAAAGTTTAATTCACAGTCATTTGAGACTCTGAGTCTTCACTAATAATGATGTTGGGACTGAAAGCAGATAAGAAAATGACGTGTTCTTCAGTACAAGGACCTACTACTACTGAT
>NW_018139451.1:0-370 GCF_001952655.1 Monopterus albus
AAGACTTGCAAATATTCTTAAAATTGAGCTTGGATGCCCATTGTTTAAAGAAACAATGTTTAGACTCGAACCGCATACACATATGTCTAACCATTGGACCCAATGATTCTATCT
The DNA here is from genome assembly GCF_001952655.1 of Monopterus albus. Classification (NCBI taxonomy): domain Eukaryota; kingdom Metazoa; phylum Chordata; class Actinopteri; order Synbranchiformes; family Synbranchidae; genus Monopterus; species Monopterus albus. Next base: position 115 of record NW_018139451.1, read on the forward strand.
GTGATGGCAAATGTATCATATAATGTTGTTTAGGTGTAATACTGTGGTCTGGAAAAAGCTCCTTCCAATGCTTCAAATGATTTTCAATGAGTAACTTCAACTTAGACACAGTTGCAATGCTAATAACAGGAGCAAACACTATCTGTACAATTTCTATTAGCTCAATCATTAGTTGTCTATATGCACTGACTTCCAAATTCTCCAAAACAAATGGCAATATCCTTAGCAGCACAAGCATTTGCCCAGATGACTGTTT
>NW_018139452.1:0-370 GCF_001952655.1 Monopterus albus
GTGTCAACTTGGTTTATGCTCTCGGTGGCATTCCTCTGGGCTCGGCCGCTCTCCCTGTAGCCACCGGGGCTTTGACTCACAGCGCGCTTGGAGCAATGTGTGATATACAATGACAAGAGTGTTTGTGAACGTCAGCAGTGCCTTCATTAGCCCTTGTGCTGTGCCAGTGTGTTTGCTTCAGTGTAGTGCAGAAGTCTTAAAGGATCCTTTTATTGTCTTGGCCACGGTATCATTTAGCATTCTGTGTCTGTCCCAAAGTGAGATGTAAGAGCGTTGCTTTGACCAACATGTAGTGTGCAGTCAAAATATAGTGAAGTTTGTCACAACAGAGGAAATAATACTTTGTCTTTTGTAAAAGTGGTAAGTTGGG
>NW_018139453.1:0-370 GCF_001952655.1 Monopterus albus
CAAATTTGATTTTGGACTAGTGGACACGAGTTCAGCTCATTCCCAACGTGGATGGATACAGCCTTTTAGAGTGACACATCTCCTGATCTCCTGCCTTGTTGGGCAGGCCTGTTAAAAATAAACTCTGCATGTCAATATTCAAATCCCAATTTTATCTGGCTTTTAGTAGAGCAGTCAGGATCTACACAACAAGGAGGGACATCAGAGTGAAGCAAGGAGAGAAGAAACCACCAGATGTAAGTTCCATCATTCATACAGCTAATGTACGTATAATTAAAATTTAGACTGGCTGCTAGTCATATCTAAACTAATTGTGCAATTTCAAATAGTTGCAACTACAATTTTGTATTATCACATTTTCCATGTTTTT
>NW_018139454.1:0-369 GCF_001952655.1 Monopterus albus
GAAAGTGATCATTTCTTCTTTAAGCACAAATTTATGGAGGAACATGTCCTGTATTAACAAGCTAAACTGAAGCTTTAAATTAACTTTTAGCTCAGGGATGTTATACGACAAAGTCTAGGTCCCTGCTGTTTTAGTTCATGTTGTGCTTTCTCTGGTGCATAAGCTGCAGTGTTTTTACTGCTGCTTTACAGTCACACACATTTCTCTGAATGCACTTTGTCATATCTTTTCCCACAGCTGTTTACCAACATGCACCTCAGCACATCTGTTCATCTCACCTGCAACTAAAACACTTGATCTCAGAATCACCTCTTGTACCAGAGCAATAAAGCATTGTCGCTTGTCAAAGTCAAGTCAAAGTGTTTATTT
>NW_018139455.1:0-369 GCF_001952655.1 Monopterus albus
TGTACAGGATTTGAAGAATATGAGGTTCTGGGAAGATGAAAGTATTAGATAAGGAGCTTGATTTATCGTAACATGTACAACAAAATAATGTTTGGAGCCGAGGGCCGCTGCATGCATACGCGCCGCCATCATGGGCAACGAGGGGATTCAGTGTCTTGCCCAAGGACACTTAATCACGTGGACTGCAGGCACTGAGATTTGAACCTTCAACCTTCCAGTTGGGAGATGACTGCGCTACCCACCACACCGCCGTCACCTCCCCATAATTAATACCTGTTGCTTTCCTGAGAGAGTAATAAAATTAGGAGATACAGTAAATATTTTACAACTTTATATTTGTCATAAAAACAAAAGCCTCCACCCTCTGCC
>NW_018139456.1:0-369 GCF_001952655.1 Monopterus albus
TTTCCCCCAGGTGTGTTGAACATGGTGCCAGGTTATGGTCAGACAGCAGGTTGTGCCATTTCCCACCACATGGATATAGACAAAGTAGCCTTCGTCAGATCTACTGCTGTTAGTGTCTGTTGAAATTAATATCACATTGAGCAGGTTTTGCTTCTTTTTCAATGCAGCGTAACTGTGTAGCTCACATTGTTGTTGTTGGTTGCCAGGTTGGGAAACTCATCCAGAAGGCTGCAGGTTACAGCAACCTGTAAAGAGTTACACTAGAACTCGGTGGCAAAAATCCTAATATTGTCTTTGCAGACCCTGATTATGAGTAGAATTGATTGTTTTATACAAATAAACAAATACAAACTCATAGTAACCTCTAAA
>NW_018139457.1:0-369 GCF_001952655.1 Monopterus albus
GATACTCTGGCTTCCTCCCCCAGTCCAGAGGCAGGTTTAAGTTAACTGGTGACTCTGAATTGCTGGTAGTTATGAATGTGAATGTTTGTATGTGTCAGCCCTGTGACTACTTTGCCTCTGGTGGAATTTGCTCCAGTCCCCCAAGACCCAAGAGGATAAGCAGTATACAGTAGATAATGGATGGAAGGTTTGAATCTTGAACCATTTACAATCTTGCCAAGAGTTATAGTACAGAGAAGGCTGATGACAGTCTCATACTGTATCTGTACATTAAATATGAAGCTACTGCCAGGAGATGATTAGCTTAGCTTAGCATGTGCTGCTGCTATGACCTGCTAGCCACAGTAGGAGTGTCTTCAGGCTAATGAG
>NW_018139458.1:0-369 GCF_001952655.1 Monopterus albus
TATCTACTGCAACTAATATCTATGTAGTCTACACACTCTTACTGTATTACATATTACATTTAACTGGTACCTTGGTTGTTTTTGATGACTACAAAACACTTTTATTTTTTATTACTAGATTGAAAGCATTTTAAAATAGACTGACATCATGAGACACTCAGCATTTCTCTGTGGCGGCTTATTACAACAGTTGAATTAGTTTTATCTGCGCTGCCTTTTCACACATCTGAAGACAAGAACAGACTCTGTGGTCGACCACTGATATGATTTAGCTCTGGTTTGAACTGAAGCACTGACAGGAATATAAATGTACACTGAAGACCAAATTATTAACCATGCAATAGAATGTATATGTATGTGTATAGTCAT
>NW_018139459.1:0-369 GCF_001952655.1 Monopterus albus
ACATTTATGCATATGTTCCTCAAATCTACTGTAGCTCTGACCACAACAAATTTAATGAGATTCTCTCCCTTTTAAACTGCCTTGAAGACATCCAAAAATGAATGTTTTTTTTAAATTAAACTCACAAAAAATTCTTTAATTTGATGCAGATGTTGCTAGCCCCAAAATTACAGAGATAGTTGGTTCTTATTTCCATATCATCACCCATCAGTGTAGAATGGTATTATTTGACAACAACCTCAACCTCACCAGTCACATCAGCTCAACTGTGCAGTTTTGTTTCTATCAACTTATGAGAAGGTCAAAGGTTAAACTATTTTGTCTACCATACATCCAATAAAGGTCCACAGATGCTTCTAGTTGTTCCTA
>NW_018139460.1:0-369 GCF_001952655.1 Monopterus albus
AACAAATTCTACTCAGGATCATAATCCTTGCATGGTAGCAAGAATGGGATCCTACACCTCTCAAGTAATCCTGCAGCTGCACGTTGCTCCCCGGCCAGCGAAACAGGCTGTCAGCTGTGAGCTCTTCCCTGATGTGCCAAAGTTGGAAAAGCAAGGAGCTGACAACAGCTTAATAAACTTGTGTAGGAACACATAATGGTATGTTTGGGTCATAATATGTTACATATTGGTATAAAAAGTGGTCAATTACATCTCTATTTTCCTTCGACAGAGTGACGTTTGATGGTATTTCAACAAAGTGCTGTGTGTGTTATTGCTGTCTGTGCCATCAGAAACCCCAGCCCAGTGTGCGTGTAGATTTCAGCCACG
>NW_018139461.1:0-369 GCF_001952655.1 Monopterus albus
AACTAGAAGCAGAAGATTGTCACTGAACAAATGATCCATTGCCAGTGTTTGCTTTTTCAGTTACAATTTTGCTAAGCTTTAATTTTCACTGCAAATCTCACAGGTATAGTTAGTTTAACACACCTCCTTAAGGGGGCTGATTAGGTTTGCATTCCTGGAGCCATAGTTTTACAATGATATAGTAAAGTTACAAATATCAGTAATATACCAATATATCATGTACATCATACATGAATTACAACTCAGGAAAAATGCTTGACTCAGACCAATCATTTGCTTGAATGTGAAGCACTATCTTGCTGATGTCTCAATATCCACCAGGACACAGAATAAGTCAGATCCTATTTAGAAACTACTGGGAGGTAAAGT
>NW_018139462.1:0-369 GCF_001952655.1 Monopterus albus
TTTTTTAAAGACTGCTAAAGGAGGAAATAAAGAGCAACCTGTATAAAGGAGCTTTGTTGGCTCAAGGAAACAACTGAACTGACTGATTTCACTGAGAACATTTCTATTTATAGTATTTAATTTGAAAGGATAGCTGTTTCTCAGCAGAAATGCTTTTGCTGATCTCATAAACCTTGGTACTGACTTGCTGTCTTATTTCAGGCGGGAGCCCCAGCCGGGTCATTCCCTTCAGGGGGTTCATCCACCAACCCTTTTCTGTAGCACAGCTCCCGGTCCTCGCTACCAGAGGGCAGCATGCAGCACATATTCAACACAACTGTTCCCTCGCACAGTTATTGGCAGTGCATTTCTTATAAAAGACTTGGTTCT
>NW_018139463.1:0-369 GCF_001952655.1 Monopterus albus
GTATTACTTACTGTTTGTGAATAATATGATTCATACAAATATATACACTATTTAGAAGAGCCAAGGTGACTCTCAGGATAAAAATGTCCATTTGGGCCATCCACTCCATCTCAGGTTACTTCTTGAATGGTGGTCCCTGGGTCACAATTTCGTGGAAACCTCTGATCCACAGGATTAAAAGTTAATTTGACATTTGGTCAAGTCCAATATTCCTCCTGCTATTTTCTAGCTCTACATGTAGGTCCAGAGTCATGCTGTCTTCACTCTATTTCAAATCTTATACTCAATCATTTTCTTTATCACCTATTCAAGTACATTTTAGACAGAAATGACAAAGTAGACTTTGAACAAAGAAAGCAGAATTACTAG
>NW_018139464.1:0-369 GCF_001952655.1 Monopterus albus
CCCGGCCTACAACGGCGCACTCTGCCTCCTCCGCGCTCCTCCCCCCTCGGTATGTTTCAGGAGAAACACTTTTCAGTTTTGGGGTGTTTTGAGTGGGTGTTGGAGCTTTCTTCAGAAACAACAAGCTGTTTCCACAGCTCCAGTTCAAGGTCATGCAGTCTGGTGATCACATACGTAACACTACAGATTGGATGTGAGTGTGCGCTTGCAGAGAGGGGGTTGGCAGCTTAGCACCAGAATGTACACTCCATCAACTTAACCACAGCTGATAACTGCAGCTCTCACTTCACATGCTGGTATGTATGCATCAGTAAGAATCAGTGGAAACTTTTAGCCCTGTGATGACAGCGCCATTTCACCATCAGTGTG
>NW_018139465.1:0-369 GCF_001952655.1 Monopterus albus
ACCTTGAGAGGACCGACTCCTAAAGATCGAGTTAATTTTCATTTCAAACTGATTGTAAATGTTGTAAAGCATATTATTTAATAACTTTAATGGGAATTCAGTGTCTTATTAGAAAACCAAGAGTCTGTCCAAACTGAAATACCACTGTTACACATGAGTGGGGTCCAAAATGACTGTGCCCTTGGAGGAGTCAGTACTTACATCAGGTTGAGATCCACTCTGAAGAAAATGCACCTCCAAAGCAGCTGGACCAGGCGGTGTCAGGCTGCACACAGAAGTCATGCACTGGTCAGTTAACAGGGGGGTTTACTGACATCTTCAACCTCACTACAACATGCTCGTGTCCTCTCCTTCCTCAAATTTACCACA
>NW_018139466.1:0-369 GCF_001952655.1 Monopterus albus
GAACCCTGCCGACCTTGCATCGCGCCCTGTGTCGCTTGTGCCACCGCATCACCCTCGCAGGAATGATCGGCCAGAAGCCCAACACGACATCACCGTGATCGCCGCCACGCCGCGTGCGTGCCCGCATGCACGCATTCGTGCACCCAACTGCGGCTTGAGAATTTCCTTACAGATCACGCTGCTGTGTGATGGCCAGATGGGGCGGCTGGGGCAGGTGCCCTGGCCGGGATTGGCGTCCTGAAAAAAACCAACATTCAGCAATCTTCGACGGCCCCTCGGTCCGTCGTTGAAAATGCACCGCGTGCCTTGCTTCGGCGGGCGGTGCGTGGGGATTCATCAGAATCCGCTGGAGTCTTTTTGCTGAATGTT
>NW_018139467.1:0-369 GCF_001952655.1 Monopterus albus
CTGTGCGTGAACCCCTGGACATTGATGTCAGCATGCACGCTACAGCTGTGGTCAGAGAAGTTGGGCTGAGGTTTGGGACTGTGTGGAGCTTCGGCAGCTGGAAGAGACTCCCAGAGGAGGGCTGGGAAAGTGGCCACAAACTTCCCCTCAAAGGACTCAGTGAGAGACAGAGATAGGGGGCGACTCTGACTGCAGTGTGTTAGTGGACATATTGTCATGCTGTTCTCCTGTTCTGTGTCTTTCTACATACTCTCTAAAATCATGTTGTGTCTGCATGACTACGTGTGTATGTGGCATTGCGCACAGGAAGCAGTGGTGATGCTCTCACACCACCCACAATGGATATTACAATGGAAAGCCCAAACTACT
>NW_018139468.1:0-369 GCF_001952655.1 Monopterus albus
CAGAATATGATGTGAGTGTTTCTGAGAGGCTGACAGGAGACAGTGTGAGTGTGTGATTGATACAAACTACACAACTGTGAGTTTCACAAGATACATATCAAGACAGATGGCTTCAATGATGAGGATTCTTCTCTCATTCAGTTAGTCATATCACAGGGAAAATGTTTCCCAACAGGAAAACTGTGTACATGTGTCCTGTCCTCAAAACATTGTCAAAAACAGGTGTGGTGAGGTTGTCCTTTATTAGGACCAATACAACAATTAAATAAAATGCTCAATATGTATCATGCAAAGTCAACAGAACAGAGTTCTCCACTTTAATATGAAATTATTGCAACTGAAGGTGTCAAAAAGTGCAATACTCAGAAG
>NW_018139469.1:0-369 GCF_001952655.1 Monopterus albus
GGATTAATACTGCATGTCTCAGTCAGAAGTTAGCTACCTGCCACTTTCAGCTTGAACCCCAGTTCATGTAAAAGTGTCAGGTCCCTGTCAAGGGTCTCCAGTACAGGGTCAATGAGGACAGCCTCCTTGGTGCTTGTGTCTGCCAGCAGGTACGTGTAGGTGCTGGACTCTGGCTCAAACAGCTGAACAAGAAACAACAACAATGACACAGCAAAAAATAAAGGATGGGAACAGGTTATGCATCTGTCTAGTGGTTGTGTGTTTGCGTGAGGAGACAGAGGAAGAAAGTAAGAGACAGGACATGACTGAGTTACATGCTGTTCATGCACTTTTTCACTATTTGGAAAGTAAAGAACTTTCCTACAACAG
>NW_018139470.1:0-369 GCF_001952655.1 Monopterus albus
TGTTAAGACCAATGGGTCAATCAGATTTCTGGAGTTTATGATTGTACTCAAACACCAGGAGTAAAGAAAAAGTCAACAGTAACGGGAGGCGGCTCTGTGTAGGTCTGACAGATCGAGTATTGCTGGAGAGGCAGAGCTGGCTGGGGTGGTGTCGAGCGGGTCAAGAAGCAAAGCCAACTGGGTTGGCATCAGGTTGGTCAAGTTTTGCCGGACAAGCAGAGCTAGCTGGATTGCAAAGTACTAAAACTGGAACACAGGAAGGTTATCAGAAAATACGGACACGTAGCTTAGCAAAGACCAGCCACAACAGAGTAGCAAACTGACTGGCAACAGGGAAGAGATTCAGCCTAGGCTAAATACTCTCAGGCT
>NW_018139471.1:0-369 GCF_001952655.1 Monopterus albus
CAGTTTCATTAAATTATTTGTTCTAGTGAATATTTTCCAGTGTTGAGATTATGTGTGATCTAAAATACTGTAAATTTGGAGAGAAATCTTTAGGTCAACAATGCTCAGCCAGAGGACATTTGACACAAAGTGATAAATACACATGGAGATTTCATGTAACAAACAGGACTGTATGGGCAGCAAGGTGTTAAACTGCACTTTAATTTCTGAGCCCTGACCTGAACAGCTACTGATAAAAGTAAAACATTAACACTCATTGGAACAGTTCCGACACATCCCATCCATTATCATATTGAGCCATTTCACATGAAAAATGTTTGGTGAGAAGAAAAAAAATATTCTAATGGCTTTATTCCCACATATAACATT
>NW_018139472.1:0-369 GCF_001952655.1 Monopterus albus
TTTTCGCCCGATGCTGGCTGGGATTGGTGTGAGTGTGACTTACTGTTTTTGATGGTCCAGGCATGTTGGAGCTCAATGTGCTGCTATTAGTTGTTGTTACAGTATGTGTGTGTGAGCATGTGTCTATTTGTGTGTGTCTGTATGTTATGAAGATGATGTGCATGTGGAGATTGCAGGGTATGATAGTGTTGAAGGGTTTCTGTCCTAGGACGGCTATAATTGATAGGTGGAGAGAGAGACCCTTGCAGAGGAGAGGACGACCTACACAACCACGACCAAAAAGAGGAAAAGCAACATAGATACACATGTGGTACAGTAGGTGTGTGTGTGCATGTATGTCTGTGAAGGTGCTAACAGCCACCAGTGGCT
>NW_018139473.1:0-369 GCF_001952655.1 Monopterus albus
TACTGAGCAGAATGATTCATCCTCCGAGTCTCAGTGCTCAGTTTCAGCTCAGCTCTGTGCACCTTTGGCTGGACACCAAGAGCTTGCTGCATCCATGAGGATTTCCAGGCCTAATCTTCTGCTTGCCTTTAGTAAGTACAGTTTGGCAAATGGTCCTCGTAGGCTGTGTGTGGGGACTGCAACACACTTGCTCTGGGATTTCGACATCTCCGGACAGATTCTGTGTCTGGAGTTGCTTAAGGCTGAAATGGTCATCTGCAAAGGATTGTTGGAAGATGCTGAATGTCCAGGAAATGGAGAACATTTGGCATCTAAACATTACAGGGGATTTGTCCCAATTATTTTCTTTCCTTTTTTAAATTCTTTGAC
>NW_018139474.1:0-369 GCF_001952655.1 Monopterus albus
CAATCTGTGTGTTTTCAACGTCCATGCGTCTCCTGGCACAACTCAGGATTCAGTCCAAACATCTAGTTACAGGTTCATGTAGCGCTGCAGTCCACGCCAGTAGGTCTGTCTAGGACCTTACACTACTGTACCACTGGAATACAGAAAAACAGCACACAGACTTTGACAATCTGAGTGAAGTCGACAGATTGTGTTCAAAAACCCTCACTTGTTCTACCAGACATGGCTAACCTGTTTGTTTTTCAGTTTAAATGGATAAAAACTAGCATGTCCCACATATACAAGTCATAGTAAGAAACATTTTGAGTTGAGAAGGGTTAATAGCTGAAGAGAAACTGGCGAGACCAGTGTTTCCCACAAACCAACCAG
>NW_018139475.1:0-369 GCF_001952655.1 Monopterus albus
ATTAGCATGCTCTGCATCACAGGGAATCATGGGACATGGTTGTCGCCATGGTTACTGCTGAAAACAGAGCTGCCTCCGGCCTTTGAGTTGGGTGTTGTTACTTTTGTGCAGTGACCACAGTTTTGTTTTCAATGAGAGTTTGACTCCAGGAGCCAACCAAACATTCTTAAAAAGTCACACACAGGAAACTGAAAATTTAACCGATTTGTCATTTTTATCCAGTTAAGAACAAATGCTGCTTAAGTCACATTCCTACTTATATCACCAGATGTCTTTTCTTTCAAACACCCATGGTTTTATTTCACTTCTATAAAAATCACCTTGCCAATAAATAATTCATCTGACCTTTATGTTTTGACAAAAGATTGT
>NW_018139476.1:0-369 GCF_001952655.1 Monopterus albus
TTTGTGGAGACTTGTTCCTCCACTAGGGTCAGACAGAGAGTCACAAGGGCTTACATAGGGTCAGGCCCTTTTTTTAAATCAGTGAGTTGTTGCCAAGAGGAATAGAGGGATGGACAAGAAAGATGGAGAGATAGTGGGGAGGGGAATTGAGTGGGATAGACTGGACAGACTGGGGGTGGGTAGCTGTGAGTGCTGATGAAATTGTGTTGCCATGCAGTTTGACCCTGAGGCCTGAAATAGCCTGCATTTGTTTTCTCAGCCAACGTTCACCATAGTGAGCTTTCATGCATAGACAAATGCATGCACACTTTTGCTACTGCTCATGGAATACTAGACTAGAATATTCAACCAAATGCACTTGTACCTCAT
>NW_018139477.1:0-369 GCF_001952655.1 Monopterus albus
CACTCAGCCTGGGTCATTCCACAGCTGTCACCCTAGTGCAAGCTCCAGCTCGGCACTCAGCTACACCACTCTCCAGCAGACCTCCCTAATCAGCCACACCACTTAGCCTGGATTGCTCCATCACTGCTTCTCAGAGTTAAATCTCTCTATAACAAAACCTTTTACCTAAACCATTACATTGCAGTCTGGGTCCTCTTTGCTTTTCTCTCGCCACTCAGCAAGAGAGCAAAGCGATACTGTATAACACAAGGAGTGGGCCAAAATACCTGTTGACTTTCATTGAAAGTTACAGAAACTGCAGTGATTGCCTCAAGGTAGAACTTTATTGGTCCTATGGTGAGGAAATTCCAGAAATTCCAAAAGGTTGTG
>NW_018139478.1:0-369 GCF_001952655.1 Monopterus albus
GTATGTATCTGTAGTATGTGCATGTATATTGTGTATACTGTATTTGGATGCTGTTGTGTGGAACATGTACTGACTATGAAGACATGTGTCCCTCTGATCTGGGACAATAAAGACTGTTCATCTATTGTCTCACCTGCTTTCATTTTGTTTTTAGCTCATATCAGCTACACTGCCGAGCATTACTGATAACAGGGGAAGAGACAAGAGATACTGATTTGTTTCCATGTGGTTTAACTTTTGCTTAATGCTCTGTGTCAGTCAATTTCAATCTAGGCACTGATATTTTGTACACATTGGTCAAATGCATGTATGATAATTCTGCTACAACGGTAATGTTATGCTGATGCTGATGAGTTTGTTCCTGTTTGG
>NW_018139479.1:0-369 GCF_001952655.1 Monopterus albus
GGGTGGGGGGTCACTTTGGCTTTGTTTCTTTCTTTTTTTAACTACTGTGTTTTAACCTAATATTAATATATCTTTGAAAACGTGCAAAGACAAATTTTCCAAAGGGGACAATAAAGTATTTATCTGTCTATTTTACAGGAAGTATCCTTCAACATAATGAGCACAAGGACTTACAGAGTAGAAGTATTTTCTCTCCAAGTCCCTACTGGCTCAACAGGGTAAAAACAATGCAGCAGCTCATGGAGAAAGATTTTAAATGTGAAAAAATAATGATAGTCACAAACCACAAAAGACACCAATACATACAGTAGATTCATTTTTAAGTTAAATTTGTCATATTAAAAAGATTAGTCATTACTGCTTGAATTA
>NW_018139480.1:0-369 GCF_001952655.1 Monopterus albus
AAATAAAGAAAAGTAAAAGGAAGTAGGCTGGAGTAAATGGAGAGAAGATGGAGGAAGCCTCCAGGGCTTTTATCCTACCGCACACAAACACCCAATATCAAGTAGTTTATGGGAATTCCTTCATTTCTTTAATTATCATAGTAATGTACACCAATTACATATTAGTAAAAACTGATTCAGAAATAAATCTGTACAATTTTGCAAACATTGTTTCTTTTGGTTATTGTTGTTCAGTACTTTTCTTGTACATTTGTTCATTTGTCACTGTGCCAAAGTGACTACAAAAAGCTTAATCTGAATTTCAAATAGACAGAATTCAGATTGCATTTGACCCATTTGGAAAAAAGGTGAAGCATTCTTCACAAAACC
>NW_018139481.1:0-369 GCF_001952655.1 Monopterus albus
AAAAAAAGCACTTTATACCCTTAAATAACTGGGCTCCATTTTCATACTGTAGCATGTCGTGCAGTTTATGAATGCCCAGTGACTCAGACTAAAACATCTTCTGGTTTTTGTAACATTTAAGACACTATTTTATTATTCATCTCTTCTTCTCCATGCTGAGACTGACTAATAAGTTAAGAGAAGAAGAAAGTGCGGGCAGGGATTCTTTCAGTGAAATCCTGCAGTGGTGTCGACCACTGTGCATTAGATCTTCTAATCGGTGCGCTTGCATTTCCTTCCTGAATTGAAATGAGAAAATTGGTGTAACTGCTACTATCAGCAGGGATTTTCTGTCTATTAACCCTACAAATTCATGGTCGTTCCACTTTT
>NW_018139482.1:0-369 GCF_001952655.1 Monopterus albus
GAAAATGAATGAAATGAATGAATGAATAATTTTCCCCTGAGATGCACTGCACATTCCCCATAATGTTGGTAGGTCATATGTCAGGACACCTGTACGCAAGAAGTCACTGTACAATGAAGAGTTAAATGTAAAAGTGCCTGTACTGCATACTGTACCACCATACAGTACCAGACATTGCATTTAAATACATGTCCTAAAGGGAAAGTGTGCAGAAAGCTTAGGTTTATGTTCCAAAGCTAATCTCGATTACAACTACATTTTATTTGAAGATGTCACTATTGCAAAATCCACCAGAGTTGTGATACTGATCCCTTCTGGCATCTGTAGTATGTGCATTGTTCCTTAAGGCCCTGTGTTCTCACTGACATC
>NW_018139483.1:0-369 GCF_001952655.1 Monopterus albus
AGGCTGCTGCCGTTTATCAGGACGGGTCTGTGAGCAGAGACAAAGACACATCACAAAACACCATGCAACAATTCAGACATCTGCTCCTGGACCAGCAGGTCCACTGAGGACTTTTGCTATAATTAGATAAAAGTACTTTTTCTCCTTCTCAGTTAATGAGGGGTCTTTTTTTCCTTGCTGTGTGTCCCTTGGTTGTTGCTCTTACCTGTTTGCAGGAGTTGGCCGGGGCTGAGCAGAGCAGCACTGAGCGCGCTCAGTCCTCGCTGTTCACTTTGCAGCTCCACAGGTGAAGAAGGTGACGTTTGCGGCCGGGTGGCGAACAGTTCAGTCAGTGGTCGTCAATGAAAGATAGGGAACAGAATCACCGTC
>NW_018139484.1:0-369 GCF_001952655.1 Monopterus albus
TCAGTGGCTGATAAAATCGCCTACCTCTTGGGCCTGAACTCAGCTGATATGCTGAAAGCTCTGTGCTACCCAAGAGTCAAGGTCGGAAACGAGATGGTGACTAAAGGTCAGACCGTGCCTCAGGTAATGACAAGAACCGTGAAAAACATGAACCATCTACAAATACATATGACTAAAGTAAAAACCAAGCATGGTTTTCAAAATACTTCCTTTGTTTCTAGGTCAACAATTCTGTCATGGCTCTGTGCAAGTCTGTCTATGAGAAGATGTTTTTGTGGATGGTCATCCGAATCAACGAGATGTTGGACACAAAGCAACCAAGACAGTTCTTCATTGGAGTGCTGGATATCGCTGGGTTTGAGATCTTTG
>NW_018139485.1:0-369 GCF_001952655.1 Monopterus albus
TGATGGTATGAGACTCGAAATCTCTGCCTTGGTCGCTATGAAGGCGTTCTGGAAATCCGTAATGGACCAAAACATTCTCCCATAAAGCTTTTGCAACAGTGGTAGCCTTCTGGTCTTTGGTAGGAATGGCTATGGCATATTTTGTAAAATGATCCGTCACAACAAGTATGTCCCTTGTGTTTCGGCTGTCAGGCTCCAGTGAAAGGAAATCCATACAGACCAACTCCATTGGTCGAGAGGTCTGAATGTTCACCAGTGGAGCAGCTTTCTCTGGGTAAGTCTTCCTCCGCACACATCGTTCACATGTTTTTACTCTTCTCTCAACGTCTGCGGCCATCTTTGGCCAGTAGAATCGTGATCGAGTGAGCT
>NW_018139486.1:0-369 GCF_001952655.1 Monopterus albus
ATTTAACTTCCATACCTTTAGAGCTCCGCTCTAATCAAAGTGTGGGGGCAAAGGCCATATAAGATCTAAATCTATCTCTCTGTTCTCTCTCTCTATATATAGCACAGTATATAATAAAAATGAGTAAAAACAGTAGGGCTGCTCCAGTACCCTGAATTAGACTCCATTCTACCTTATCACTGCTAAGGTCAAAGATTTCAATTTATTTATTTTCCCTAAATTTATACTTGTCTCCCAATATTCTATCAATGACCTAACTCCCTGTTATCTCCAAAATATTTTAAGCAATTATTGGCAATTTCTTTGTTAAATGCCCTTGACAAAATAAAAACAGTATGGTACTGACATGGTTCATCTTTTTACAGATGA
>NW_018139487.1:0-369 GCF_001952655.1 Monopterus albus
CTCCATGATGTCCTCCAGGTTCTCCTCAGCGTCCGCCTTCTCTGTCATCAGCTTGGACGCCTTGAAGTACGTCTTGATGAGCAGGTGCCCGTGGCGTGAAGCGTTCCAGTAGGAGCGGGGGATTTCCACCAGGCCGTACCCGAGCAGCAGCACCAGCAGGAACAGACCCCAGGTGTTGGCTGCTGTGATGCCGATGGTCTGCAGCTCGTACCTGAGTCACACAGAACCACAGGTCTGTCACACAAAGGGACTGGGAGGGCAGCTCAGTCCTACTAACAGAGCCTCAGCTAAACCCTACGTGGCAGAGCGGGTTAGCCCGAAGCCTGACCCTTGAACCCTGCCAGTCATCACTTCTTTTACATGTTAATA
>NW_018139488.1:0-368 GCF_001952655.1 Monopterus albus
TTTTTTACAATCAGTGGTCTGACTGCCTGATTTCTTGGTCCTCCTCAGGCCTGGTGGAGCAGATAAATAACTTCCAGACACTGAGTCTAAGGGATTTCCCTGCCCATAGTTTGGACCCTTCTTTCACCATCAAGGATGATTATTTCTATCACACTCAGTATCCGCGCAGGCCAGAGGTGAGACTCAAAATGGGTAGATGAGGTGTTGGCTGTCTTTCTACACTGTTGCACCTATTGAGTGATCATTTGTTTGGTTTTGTTAAGGTTGGGGATGTGCGTGTAAGATTCTCCTTCGCTGGACTGAGTGGTGAGACGTCTCAACTTGGCTCGGCTCAGACTGTGAGTGCTGCAGATGACCTGTTTAGTGTT
>NW_018139489.1:0-368 GCF_001952655.1 Monopterus albus
ATGACTGAGAATCTGCATGGACATTTCGACACAACACCATTAATGAAAAACATAAAATCCCTACCTGTACCAGCAGCGCGAACAAGAAACAAGAGCAGGTTGATAATTATACTCCTTTTCATTTTGAAATCTGTTTCCACGCTCTTAAAATGATTCAAACTGATTTTAGCCCTGGTTATGTTCCGCCCTAAAAGAGATTCTACTTCTGATTCCAAGTGAAATTTGAGCCGATAATTTCTCACCTGGGCGGTTTTAACTCCTGTGTCACAACCGGTTCGAGTGACACTTTGTTTACTGATGAATAAGTTGGTGAATATCTTAACACTGTTATACTGTTAGGTAAAATACTGTTAGGTATTTTTAGTCAG
>NW_018139490.1:0-368 GCF_001952655.1 Monopterus albus
AATATCCTGCTGGCACAAATGACATATAGAATCATTTTTACAGGACAGTATCTTTGTGTCATTGTTTATTCGGGGTGTTCTAAATGAAAATGGAGAAAAAATGCTCCAGGTTTCCTTTCAGAGATCCTGAAAGCTATTAGTTGTGGCTAATAGCAGTCAATGTGGACATTAATGCACTGTTTGAGTTGCATCGGAGAGAGTTATGTGTATGTGGACCTCATTTCCGCAATAGGAGATGATGCAGTGAGAAAAACTCTGATGGTTACTGGATGTATGTGTAAGATAATGTTCCTAAACAGGCCACAGAGATTACAGTCAGGCATTCACCTCAGCTACAGTGTAATGGTGTCATTCTCCACTTTATAGTC
>NW_018139491.1:0-368 GCF_001952655.1 Monopterus albus
GGTTTCGCACGTTCGTAGCAAACAGGGCGTCAAAGATTCAGCATACTTCCTCAATCCCACAGTGGCACTATGTAAACTCTCACCTTAACCCTGCAGATTGTGCATCAAGAGGTCAAAACATGAACGCCTTTCTGAGAAATAAACTCTGGATCTCTGGACCTGACTTCCTCAAGCAGTCAGTGGATAAATGGCCAAAAATGCCAGAACAGCTACAGGAATTTGAAACAGCAGATCCAGAGGTGAAAAGGTACGCCAAAATGAATGTTCTCACAACTGAAAGGAACATAGACGCAATGCAATGATTGATAGAATATTACTAATCTTGGAGGCGCCTTAAGGGAGCGGTGGCATGGCTTCTTAAACTGAAA
>NW_018139492.1:0-368 GCF_001952655.1 Monopterus albus
AGTGCCTGGCTGGTTGTGGAAGGTATTACTTATAGTACAGTGCCACAGTAATCAGTTGGTAAATGTGAGGAGATTATCATTATGATTTTCACAAATACATGTGAGTCATGTCTTGCATGTTGTATTTCATAACCTGTAAGCTGAAGGTGGCCCCACATCTGCTGGTAAGAGGAAGCCTCGTAAAACTACTGTGGCTGCTGGAGTACGGGCCGACCTTGAGAAGGTGGCCAAAGAGCAGCAACTTAAAAACCAAGAGGAGATGGAGAAGATTTTAGCAGCTGTTAAAGCAAGGCATGAAGCAGGACAACTCAAAGGAGAAAGGACCTTAACCAGCAGTAAAAGAGATGGTGAAACAACTGCAGTCACTG
>NW_018139493.1:0-368 GCF_001952655.1 Monopterus albus
TTTTGAGTTTGCTGTTCACAAGAAGCACCTGCTGGTGTGAACACAGATCTCAGAAAACCCAGGATCAATGTTGATTTGCATAAAGCTGGAAAGGGTGACAAAGTCCTCTCATCGGGGCACAGCTGGACAAGCTGTCTATAAGTGGAGAAGACTTAATGTTGTTAGTGGACGCCCAGCTAAAGGTTTAAAGGAATCACTGGAGCCGCTTCATCTCTATTTGAGTTGGCCACACACACATCACGGTGCACAGTCCATGGCAGGACACCGCAGAGGAAGCTGCAGCTTTCCCAAACACCGCAGACCTGACCTGTGCCAAAGAGCTGCTTAACACTGCACAGCACTACTGGCAAAATGTTTTGTGGACTGAT
>NW_018139494.1:0-368 GCF_001952655.1 Monopterus albus
CTGACTAAAAATACCTAACACAGGCAACACTTGTTTAGCAGAGTCAAACAGCTGTGCGCTGAGTACATGTACATGGTCGATAAACATTCCCTCTGCATGACTCATAATTATTGTGCTGAGTCCATTGCCTGTCTTTACTCATACATGTTCAACAGGATGGTCTGCCTTCTGTTGAATGCCAAGGGTGTTAGTCTGTATTTACAAATTTCATTAGTAAAATCTTTTTTACATTGCAAATACAAGGGACTGAAACTTATGAAATGAACATGGAGGAAAACAGGAAATAAATCAATGCATCTTTTGTCCAAAATGAAAAATAATGACTTGACTGCAGTTCCATGCTCTGTCCAGGACACACATATGACACA
>NW_018139495.1:0-368 GCF_001952655.1 Monopterus albus
TTTTTAAAAGGCCTTTACAAATTAACTCATATTTGTTTGCTTCTGCCATTATTTTCATTCTTTCATTATTAGACATAATACTTGCATTATGGTGCCCGCTGCATAACTTCCAGTGATGTGTTACAGTCAACCCTCAAGTGACAGCATCTCTCAGAGGCCAACGGCCAGCCAGCCTGTCTACTATAAAATAAATAAATTCTAATAAATAATTAAGATAATATAATCAGATGCGCCAGAAATCAAAAGGACTTCAGTAGGCTATCTCATCTGCAGCATCGTCAAACGCAGGGATAAACAACAATCATATCTCTAAATCTGCATCACAAGGCTCAGGTACCTCTCACGTCAGCCATGGTACGTTCACTGTG
>NW_018139496.1:0-368 GCF_001952655.1 Monopterus albus
AACAGCAGCCTTCTGTCAATAAATATTTAATATCATTTAAATAAACTGCTGATGTTTTAGATGCACAATAGACTGAAAGATTTCACAAGACTTGTTTTGCAAATTCAGGTATTTTACCAACTTGTAGCCTGATCCAGAATAGAAACCCAACCTTATAATACACTCATCCACCACCTTGGCCTACTGCAGGGAGCAGTGGAAGTAACGTTTCCTTTTGGAGTAAATCATGGGGTGCAAATTTGTCTAATATAGACATAAGCCCCTGAGATAGAGAATCTCTGAGCTCAGGCAGCTTGGACAGAATTTAACATTCTTCAAACGTAGAGTTAGTTGAGTGACTTCAGAGGAACTTGGACAATTTATTTATT
>NW_018139497.1:0-368 GCF_001952655.1 Monopterus albus
GCAGTGGAACCGAATCATGACAGCAGAACTGGTTATCGTGGCTGGGGTGAGGCAGGAGGAGTGCTGGGTAGGTGATGCTGGAGTTGAACCCGGCTGGTGGAGCAATAGTTGATCTGACGGGAGATGCAGGGGTAGGGAGGTTGTAGCTGAGCTTGTCCATTGAGGCTGAATGGAACTTGGCTGGTGGGGTAGCTGGTGTAGTTCCAGTGGAGCTTGGCTGGATTGGTAGCGGGTGTAGATGGAGTTGAACTTGGCTGGTGCAGTTTAACTGGAGTAGCTGGAGCAGAGCTTTGGTTGGCGTGGTTAGCTAGCGTAGCAGGAGTATGGCTTGGCTGTGTGGTTTTGTTAGATTCTACGCTTTTTGTCAG
>NW_018139498.1:0-368 GCF_001952655.1 Monopterus albus
AGTGCAGTTCAAACTAATATCTTTATTCAATATACTGACATTAGTCTCGCTGTCTAAAAGGCTGACTAAATGTAATTTACTAGGACTTTGTCTCATCTACCTTAAAGTTTTGTTTACATTTCCAGGAGGGTTTAGAAACACAAACAATGCAGAACCATAAACTATAGTCAAATATATAGTAACATAATACCCAGCTATTACAGTAAGTGAACATTACAGTGGATCTGGTGTATGAATACCTGTTCCCATTATTTAGAATGCAACATCTACATGCTGTACTGCATTCTGGTCTATTGAGGCAGCAGTAATACAATGATTTTTCTGCTCCTCCTATGGTGTTTTCAACTGGTAGAGTTTTGTACACTTAA
>NW_018139499.1:0-368 GCF_001952655.1 Monopterus albus
AATAAAGTTGAATCTAATCTAATCTAGGTAGAAAACTAGGAAACCAGGATTTTGCAGCTGTGTGAGAGCAGTTAAACACACAGGTCAGTCCATTCTTTGCACTTTTTTGTTTTTGGTTTTGGAAAACAATTAAAAGCACCAGACGCACCAAACTGGTTAGATCAAGAGCTTCATGTCCAATGTTTCAGCTTGCTCACTGTCACAGGAAATGAAATGTGCACATTCATAACAAACAGGACCGTTTTGACAAGGTTCCTCATTAAGTTTATATAAAAGATTTTATTCTTTTCACAGTCCCTTCAAAATGCATCTGCTGTAGTAAATGGTAGAAGAAGTATTCAAGATTGATTATGAAAATAAAACTAGTA
>NW_018139500.1:0-368 GCF_001952655.1 Monopterus albus
CCCCCCCGTCCCTTTTCTTCCTCGAAGGAGCTCCTCATTTACTCATTAAAAGCTGCTTTCAGAAGCTTGGTGAACAGGGCATAAAGGTAAACTTGCTAACAAGTATTAGTGCCTTTAGGAGGACTCCTAATGTGAAATTATTCTTTGTGATTGTGGCCCGTGTGTTCACTGAAAACATCTGCAACAGTGATCCCACATATGCACACCGTAGTAACCAATGTCAACATCAACATCACATACGTGCTTTGGTTGCAACTATCAGAAAACACATAGCTATATGCAGCTTTTGAGCAAGGCACAAAGGTAAGACAAATATGGCTTCGGTATAGAAAGACTAGGAAGAGCGAAGAGGCATTTGTCGCCCTTTG
>NW_018139501.1:0-368 GCF_001952655.1 Monopterus albus
AAAAGTGTTGCAACCATACCCACCTTTACCTAAAACGAGGCAGAATCTTATGAGCTTGGCTTAGCACAAAGACTAGAAAGCAGGGAACTTGGCTATTCCTAACAGTACCAATGGATTTTATTACCTCTGGACAGAGTCTGGATGGCTGTTTTCCCCCGTGTGTAGTCTTTGTGCTAAGCTACACTATATATTTAGCTTGCAGACATGAGGGCGGTATCAATGTTTTCACCAAACTCTCAGCAACAAAGTGAGAGTATTTCCCAAAATACTGAACTATTTAGTGGTTCAGTAACACCATTTTTAGGCTAGCTTTGCACCAAAACTAGAAACCACAGGAAAGAGCTAGCCTCCAAGAAAAGAAAAAAAAA
>NW_018139502.1:0-368 GCF_001952655.1 Monopterus albus
ACAAAACATATCAAATAAATAACAGAGATGGGGCAAACAAGAAACTGAAATGCCATGGAAACGCACCAACTGGTCATTGAGAAAAATTCCAAGGGCCTCTTTTATCAAAGTATGTGTAGAGCAGACTCTAAATGTGTGCACAGGGGTTGTTTATAGAAACAAGGAAATGGGTATTTGGAGGCATATGCACAACTTTACGCAGGGAACAATAATAAATCTCACCAGACTTGTGAGTCTGGTGAGATTTCATGTGGTCCAGCTGCTTGTGTGCGCACATACAGATGCCTCTAAAATGTGGAATATGGACAGCACGGCTGTACTGTTGCACCCGATGTGACCCAATGCCCTATATTGAGATTCACAGCCAG
>NW_018139503.1:0-368 GCF_001952655.1 Monopterus albus
TTAATTCAATTTGAATGTGCTGAAGCACAGACATGATCAACAAAAGGACAAACTCTGCAACGCCCAGAATCACATGAGTATTTGTGCTTTACAGATTCACAGTGAATAACATTAAGTATTTGTTTAAACCTGAATGTTGCACTATATTGGCTGCCTTATTTTGTTTCTGCAGAATGTCCCATGTCAAGGTGGAGTGCTTGGTCTCAGTGCTCCTGTGTGTCTCAGAGGCAGCAGCGCTACCGTGTAGCTCTCACTGCAACCACCAGGGGACAACAATGCACTCCTGTTGAGATGCAGAACAGGACCTGCAGCCTCAGTCAATGTGAAGGTGACTGAGTTAATGACCATGTTAAAAATCTGTGTGTGTG
>NW_018139504.1:0-368 GCF_001952655.1 Monopterus albus
AGTTTTAGATGCATTACTGGATGTGTGCACTGGAAGCTACAAAGTAAGACTACTGCTGTTTAAATTTGCTGTCAAAGTGATGGATCTAATTTAAATTGTCAAGGAATATGCTGATAGGTGCCAGCTATGTGCATAAAACTGGATAAACACAAAGCCGCCATCCTGACTGCTGCAGGATTTACACATTCTGGTCAACAAGCCAAGAAGGATAAATGAGCTACTTCCTGTTGGATCATAGTAATCTCCTTTGGTACACATAAAATGGCTGCTACTCAAAATACAAGTAATGAAACCAATGCAGACAAATAGACAATGAAGAGAGCCTAACCTTTTCTTTATCATCCGTGTCTGTCTTTTTTTTTTTTTTT
>NW_018139505.1:0-368 GCF_001952655.1 Monopterus albus
AAAAAAAAAAAAAAAAATCCCAGAAACACAGATGTCAGAAACAGTCAAAGGGGTGAAGTGCTGTCAGAATGGTTGAATCAGCCTGTCATCCAAAGCTCTGCCAATAGCAAGACACACAATGTAAGTCAGCATCTGGCCTTTGACATCTGATTTTCAGAGGCTAGATGCTAACTTCATTCATAACAAAATGGCTGCAAGGAGAAGCTAAATTTCAGTGTTCTCACATTTCTCCTGTAGGTGGCAGTGTTCCCTTCTTCATCAGTGGTGCTTCTTCTGGTAGGAAATTGGACAGACCAATTATTTCTTCCTCACCATTCTCACCAGACTGCACTTGTCACTGGGAGAACTGGTGTAACATCTGACATCAG
>NW_018139506.1:0-368 GCF_001952655.1 Monopterus albus
TAATTGAGCTGAGGCGGGCTGAGGTAATCAGCCTTGGGCATAGGTGGTTTGGTCACTGGAGCATCAGGAGTTGTTGCCAGCATAGGAGGAATCACAGCTGTGGGCGTCTGATTTGAAGATTGGGTTTGTAGAACATTTATGATTTCAGGCAAAAAAGCACTGACAGTTAGTCAGGAAAGTCTCCGCTTCCTCAGCTTGTTTGGTAACTTTTCCTTTTTGCCATTTTCCTGTATTTTGAAGCTTTATTTTATACTGCTCTACACTCATCATGGCTTGTTTTAAATACCGACCAAACTCACTGGTTTTAGGTGCCTCACAGTCACAACTGCCAGACATACCTCTGTTGCATGTCTGTCACCCACTTACTG
>NW_018139507.1:0-368 GCF_001952655.1 Monopterus albus
AAAAAATGTGCGAAGTTCAAAATCAAATACTGAAGCTCTGCCTTATCTGAGGCCAGACTTCAGTTTGTAATAAGGACAAAATGTCAAAATTGAGAAAAATAAATACTGATAGCATAAAAATGTTGTTGTATTTATTTATTTATATGTGTTAGTCACCTTTCATGTATTAGATTTTTCAAAATATAGTCAAAGTATCATAATTCAAGCTGCTCATTACGAAGCAAGATGAGATACATTTCTACATTACATTGCTGGATTATTTCTTGCTGCTGCATTAATGTGTAAGTGGCATTTTAATGTTGTGCTTTGGTCAACAGCAAACTACTGCTAACAAGGATTACGATCTGGGCCACATTGTTGGTAAATGA
>NW_018139508.1:0-368 GCF_001952655.1 Monopterus albus
TTGCTGAGTCTCTGGTACACTATCGGTAGAGGCTAAACTGTAAGACACTATAATCCATCAAATCATCTCTAATTTTGTTTTCCTAAAATGATGCTATTGTTGTGCAATAGTGCATTTCAAACTTTACCAGTCAATCTGTTCTCACACCAATGAGGAAGCTTTAAAAATTAAAGAGAGATTATATTCACTTTGATAAAACACAAATGTTTTTTATTCAATGATAAAGTCTAACACACTGCAACATGCTTATATGCAATTGTGGAGCACTATGGTGGCTCAAAGGCACCAGCACACCTGGTTTGGATCAGGCTGGAGACCTTTGTTCCATGTCATTTCTCTATTTTTGTACTTGGGTCCTGTTGGCTACC
>NW_018139509.1:0-368 GCF_001952655.1 Monopterus albus
TTTTAGACAAGGTATTAGCTGATCCTCCTAGTGTTTTTGTTGGGCATCTTCAAGCCCAAATATCCCTGTTGATCTCTCTCCACAGGACATGGGAGATGACGAGACAGATGAGTAACTAGGGTGGTTTATAGGGTAGGCCAGATGATTCAGATTCAGCAGACAGGGATGGCTCCTTTGGCACAGTACATTGAGAAGGTCTTTGTGGATCATGGATTTTGAGGTCAATATTGTGATATTTACAAAAGTCTCATATTTAGCTACAGAAGTAAACACATTCATGCCATAATAAAGCAGTTCAGGATTGGCATGGGTTTACGGTAGTTCCACTGGCTCAGCTTTAACCACACTAGTAGTCGGCAGCAATGGAC
>NW_018139510.1:0-368 GCF_001952655.1 Monopterus albus
TTTAAAAAAAATCTTAAAATTCCAAGGGCCAATCTGTACAGTTTCCATGGAATGACTCATATGCAGTATACAACAGACAACATGAATACACCTCTGATCACTGACACACAAGTAAGAAAGCTTGTGATCACTGAAACTAAACTGAGTACACCTGTGATTTCTGGTTACTGCAATTGGATAAGCATGCATATAAAATGACCTGTGGACAACTAAAAATCCATCAAAACACAGTGGCACATGCCATAATAGCACTAATCAGAGTCACAGTGGACAACATCCTAAAAATGACACCATGGACACCATGCTAAAGAACATGAAAAGCAGCTGGATGTATACTGGGAGCACACTGGTCAGATGAGATCAAGATA
>NW_018139511.1:0-368 GCF_001952655.1 Monopterus albus
AAAGTTTTAATGTCATGGGAATGATTTACAGTTGCATTCAGAAACAAAAAGCATACACATATGATATACACATTCTCAGTATTTATGCCAAGGTGATCCAAAATCTGGAGGGATGTGCTGCCTGCTGCTGAATTTTCTCTAATAGGTTCTTCAGACCTCTACCTCTAAATTATTAAAGATCAACTTTCCTACATTACTGCTTTATTACTGCCACTCCACCTAGCTCACATACTCGTCTGATGATTTTGTGGGCCTCCATACCAGTTGCCAAGTAGCAGGACTGCAGCACTAACATGGGTGGTGCTGTAAAGCTGTAATAATCAAACGCTGTTTTTCTGTGGCTCTGCCCATCACTGTTCCACCCCCCC
>NW_018139512.1:0-368 GCF_001952655.1 Monopterus albus
CCACTGCCATGGCCACCACTGCCATAGCCACCACTGCCATAGCTGCCAACAGTGCTGCTGGAGGTGAAGCTGTTGATGTTGGTGGTGTAGACGTAGAAGAAGCCCGGCTGGTTGGTGGTGATCTTGCTGTTGCTGCTGGCGGTGAAGCTGTTGATGCCGTTGGTGTTGACGAGGACGATGCCCGGCTCGTTGTGGGGCATCTTGCTGTTTATCCAATCCAGAAACCTGTACACTCTGGTGTAGACTCCTGGGAAATTGGACTGAGCACAACCTTGCCCAACACTCACAATTCCAGCCTGGAACCACAAGTTGTAGCTTTTCCACACCATGGGGCCACCTGTATCCCCCTGCATATGATGGTTACATCA
>NW_018139513.1:0-368 GCF_001952655.1 Monopterus albus
GAAAACTGCTGTGACAGAGCTTCTTAACATACAGAAAAGTGCTCTGCAAATGTTAGTGTTACATTATCAATCACATTAAGTCTGTCGTGCACGTCTCAGTGTATGTGGAGCATAAACTTGTAAATCTAGGGCTGATGATGAGGCCTATAATTAGTGTGTTGCATAATGTTCCCACTCTGAGGAGGAGAGCCAACCTTACTGCTTCCATACACGATTGAGTGAACATTTAAACGTACAGGTGTGTGAAAAGGAAACCAAAATCAAAACTTCACCCACACTCTGGAAAAACCACGGAGAAAAACAAAAAGCTAAAAACATTATTTCCCTCCTATTCACTCTGACACGTTAGCAATAAGGGAAAAACCTGT
>NW_018139514.1:0-367 GCF_001952655.1 Monopterus albus
TTGAGTATTTTTGGTTTTACATTAAAGGCAATCAGCAAAGAAATGTTTGGTAAAGAAATAAAACAAGCATGCTAACAAGTGCACTGTTGCTTTGCCTGGTCTAGATAGGGTTCACTTACTGGGTATCAAACAAGACAGGCTAATGAGCACTAATAGGATTTTATAGGGTGATTCCCATATGACAGCAACCTTCAGTCTACATGGGCTATAGAGGTAAACACTGACGAGACTGTCAGGTAATAATATATTCACTAATTAGAAATAAATGTTCACTGTCAAAGCCACTGCTGTGTTGGAGAGTACACCACATTAGTCATTATGCCACCACTGTGTTTCTCACCACGCTGTGGTTACTGCTGACATTTCT
>NW_018139515.1:0-367 GCF_001952655.1 Monopterus albus
AAAAAAAAAAACTCACCAGGTTCCTGAGAGATCTACGTGTGTTGAAGACTTACGCCAACTACTCCATGTGTGACCCAAACAACATGGCTGACTGGTTAGTTGAGGTGGATCCTCGTTTCCGCCAGTACACCTATGGCCTGGTCCAGTCAGGAGTGGATCACAACAATGTCCAGAGCCTGACTGATCAGCAGCTCCAACACGACTGCCACATAGACAACGGAGTCCACAGAGCTAAGATACTGTCCGCTAGCCGCAGGCCCTTAAAACCCTGTCACACAGATGCCCAGCCCGCAGGGCCCGATGTGTTCATCAGCTATCGGCGGACTACTGGTTCCCAGCTGGCCAGGTAAGACCTGACCCCACATTA
>NW_018139516.1:0-367 GCF_001952655.1 Monopterus albus
AGCAGAACAGCAGCACTGTACAAACAGGTATTTCTTTCCTTTGTGCTCATTTTCCCCTCGAATCTATAATGTCTTCAAACGACACACCGTTAAACGTTGGCCCGTAGGAAAAAAACGGAATTTACTGCTAGAATACCGAGTAATCATAAAGGTTACGTTATAATATGTTTGTGTGTATTTAAATATACGTATCTTGTGCCAGAAACAACGAGGTACTTGGTTCCTACAGCTTGCAGACTTGACCGACGCGCAGCCCAACACAGCGCAGCTCACCATGGCTCTGGATGGATGTGGCGCCTTCTGCAAATGTATCCTCATCTTTTTCAACGTCATCTTCGCGGTAAGTTTATATTTCTGCGTAGTTTTT
>NW_018139517.1:0-367 GCF_001952655.1 Monopterus albus
AGAAAAACATAAATACATAGAACCTTTATTAGAACAAGTGAACTGTTCTGGTTCTTTAAGCGAGGCTGGTTCTCAAGTCTTCTTGATTATTCCTCCATGCACCATGTAAGTGAAGATGTGCTGGATTAACATTTTAACAAAGAAAAAGTGCAATAAAATAAACTCAGGTATGTACAGCTCCCGTTATACCACATCAAAGTTCTCATTTTAGGGATATAATGCCTTACAGTTAGTCTGTGCTGAGGTACAGGCTAACAGCTAAGATACCGAACATGATAAGAAAATGGAATTTTACTCCATAAACACAGCTGGATTGCAGGAAGCTGCAGGTTTAGCAGGAGGGTGGGTCTGGTTTGTAAATTGCCCA
>NW_018139518.1:0-367 GCF_001952655.1 Monopterus albus
TTGACTTGCGTAGCTCGAGACTCCCCCTTCTTCTGTAGCTGTCTTCTCTTTAACTGCTAATGCGTTAGCCTCGCGTTCCCCTGCCGCCACAGATACGTTTTCCATACTTGGCACCAGACGGTTTTCTTTCTGATTATAAAAATAAGTGCTCCCAAACTTTAGACAACTGGTCGTCCACTTCTCTCTGCCGTGACCGTGCTCACTACTAACTGCTGCTTTGGCCAAATGTTTTGATATGCCTCCCTGGCGTAGTCAGCCAATTGCCGACCTTGCTGTCTCTCACAGCTACGTGAATGTGCTCTTCTTCATTAGTACAGAATGCAGTCATGGCAGACAGTGGAAGTGACACGGCCCCCAGCACTTCCTG
>NW_018139519.1:0-367 GCF_001952655.1 Monopterus albus
ATTTCTTTAAGAATCATTCCATTTATTTAAATATAGATGCACCTATATTAATATATTAGTGGTCTTTATATGTGGCATGTGTTATTCCAACAAACCTGGAAAGTGATCACAAAATGGTCATCTAAGAAATGTTTCCAGAAGTGAAACATTCTGTGAACTAGTGTGAAGTGACAGCTTGTGCTTCAGTTCGTCTGCATGTTTGACAGGATTCAAATCACATGGAAACTAAAATTGCCCCTTATTCAAATCAGAGCACCTGTGTTTTCTCACTTTGGTGTCATTAGAAAGCTTAACCTCATCTTGGCTATGGGGAGATCCAAGTCGAGAGTACCACTTTGTTTTTACCCTGATTATGTGAGAACGAATG
>NW_018139520.1:0-367 GCF_001952655.1 Monopterus albus
GATGATGCTTCATGTCTGACAGATGTGGAAGTAGACAACTGTTTGCTAACATGTGAAGCACAGCTACTTTATAACATGATAAGAACATCGGTTAATGAGATTTAACCAAGCAGTAAAGATCTCTGCCACAGTGGTGCTGAACACAGGACCAAGAATAGATCCCTGAGGAGCCCCACAGGCCAGTTACTGAGGTTACAGACTGTCGTGCTGCCCCCAGATGACCAAATTATTTAATGATTAAAACAGTAATACATTCGTGTGATTCTGGTCAGTGTCATGGAAACCAGTGGGCGTCTGGGTTGTAGAAAGAATCCATAGAAACCTCCTGGTTGGTCCTTGGAGGCTGTCGTCACGATTAGCATTACTG
>NW_018139521.1:0-367 GCF_001952655.1 Monopterus albus
CTTAGCTGTACGACTGTAAAGTAGGAGCGCTCGTGCCAAAGCAGTACATACAGTCACTACTCTCTCTCTCCTGGACTCTAGATGTCATGAACTCAAGTGGTGCTTTTAGTTTAGTGATTCATGGCGCCTCACTGTGCCCGTGTCTGATCTACTGATGTCAGTCGCTGCAAAGGACTCAACAAACCCAAACCCAGTCTGTGAAGTCGTTTACTGAAGCTTTTTAATCTGGTTTGTTATTTTGAATTGAATGATGTTATTAAAAATCAGAAGAACAGACTGAAGTGGTGAATTACAGTGAGCTTTCTGTCAAAATCGTGTGAGCTTAGCATATGAAATAATGGAAATATTCCAACTGATCACTCTGTGT
>NW_018139522.1:0-367 GCF_001952655.1 Monopterus albus
GTGCTGTTTTTCAAGAGCCACTAGAAATAAGATGAAAATGACTTGTGTGTACAAACATACTTGATCACCATTAAAAGGGTTAATGGCAATCACAGCTATCTTAGAAACATTGTTATTTTGGAAGTATTTATTGATTATTGGGTTTTCAAATGTGCAGAGAATGTTTAGAACAACAGCTCACCTGAAAGCTGCCAGAGAGAGAGAGAGAGAGTTAGAAAAATTAAAATAAAAGCTACCTGTGATAAAATTGAGGCCTCTTTCTATTTTCATAATAGATTCAGGGACACATTCACATATTTATGCACAAAGGAAATTATGAGAGAGGCTGTGAGCTGACCGACAAGCGGGGCACAAAAACGTATCATTC
>NW_018139523.1:0-367 GCF_001952655.1 Monopterus albus
CATGAGATGAATTTATTTATTTGGGAGATGGAGGTAGATGAGTTTCTACATCTGGAAAAAACTACAGATCTTTGTGAGACAGGATGACATTAACAGGGTAACAGACTACACTGACATATTTCAATAAGAACATAAGCAGAGATGTACAGTCTGCTGTGGTGGTGGTGGTGTGTTTGTGTTAGCAGATCTTTACAGCTAAGGTCTGGACAGTAGCTATTAGCAGTCAGTAACCCTGACAGGGTTCATTTTAGATCTAGCCAATGAGTAAAAGCCAGTCAAATATTTCCTCTTGTACTGTCTCTGGTTATGCTGTAGCTCTGGGGTGTGCTGTGTGGGGCACTTTTTTACATGCTTTGGCTGGACAGAT
>NW_018139524.1:0-367 GCF_001952655.1 Monopterus albus
TAATCTCCTTAAAGTATTCAGTACTAAATCATGTATTTTCCAAGTTGACAGTATTTCCTGCTTTTATCTCTCTGTACACTTATGGGTCTACAGGTTTTATCTTGATGTGGATGCCATTCAGTGAGTGAAGCAGCAGTCGAGCAGCTTTCTTGGGTTTCCGAGTGGGGTCTTCTATCAGCTGGTATCTCCTCAGTACCAGGGATATCACAGCTTTCATCTCATTCATGGCAAAATTCTGACCAATGCAGTTTCTGAGGGAGGAAAGTGTAGAAATGTGTATCATGATAAAGAATATAAGGAATGAAATGCAGTACCATGAAACATAAACAAATCACTGTTGTTAAGAGTAGGCATGCAGTAGATCAGG
>NW_018139525.1:0-367 GCF_001952655.1 Monopterus albus
ATCAGCATAAGCCAGTCCTTGAGTAGAGAGCTCGGCCTCAGAGAAGACAGGTGGCAGGGAAGAAGAGGGTGTGGGGCGGCCCGCTGCTGCTGAGACGTGACTTTTTGTTGGACGTCCTGCACGACAATTCATTTCTTCTTCTCGGCCTTCTGCGCAGACTTGGTGACCTTTCCACCTGAGGCCAACTTCTTCTCCACAGACTTGATGACACCGACGGCCACAGTCTGCCTCATGTCACGTACAGCAAAGCGACCTGAGAGGGGGAGACGGACAAGAAGAGACAAACAGGAGTCCATGAGAAGTTACATTTGATGCAGCAGGTCAACAGGTACACAGACACGGGAGAAAAGAAATTAAAAACAAGGTT
>NW_018139526.1:0-367 GCF_001952655.1 Monopterus albus
AATTTACGTGAACACGTTCAACACTTTGAGCCTTGTCAGAAAACACATCCAGTTGTTTGTGCACAAAACAGCATGCATTAGTCCATGAAGCTTAGCAGATCCTCTCAGCTGGTTAGTTAACAGGTTTGTGAAATGTTTGTTTTTGAATATTGGAAGTTTATTTGTTGCTTTTGTGGACTGGAATAGTTTCATCCAACGAGTGACAATGTCGATCTCCATCCAGATGTTTTTCATGTTCATGAGAGTTTGAGCATCACAGACAAGTGACAGTCTGTGTTTTGGGGGTTTGTTTGGGCATGCTATGCTTTGTATGGGCCTCTTAAATAAAGCCAACACTGCAAAGAAAAATGTCTCGTTTTTCTTAGCA
>NW_018139527.1:0-367 GCF_001952655.1 Monopterus albus
TCCAGGCCGGCAGATGGCGTGACCACAAACAAGGATACATAGCATTTAACACTCAAATGATCTTCATTTCACATCATTTAAGTTTTCATCTTGCTTTCCCTGGTATGTCCATGTTATATTATGTAATGAATTTTATATTTTCTTGATTATTCATGTATGACAGTACACCAGGTCTGAAGTTAGTAGGAGTACCGTTTGCCCCAGCTCTTCACTTGCAGCTGGAGAGAAGTTTAGGCTCCAGAGACGCTGACATGCAGCTGCTTCGCACCATTGTAGACCATGTAAGTCCTCTTTGTTTTGCTGATTACGGTACATTAAACCCACGCACCGGATGATATTTTAAGTGTTTTCCTAGTCCCAGACTTTT
>NW_018139528.1:0-367 GCF_001952655.1 Monopterus albus
CCAATTACACAAGTAAACAAAATGACCCAGATGGAAGTCTACTCACTGTGGAGCAACATCAGAAGTGTATGAAGACGTTCATCTTGACGAAGTAGTCCACCGGCTGTGTGGTGAATCTGTTTGTGCAGCATTCCTAGTGGTGGAGACAACGTCAGTGAAAGGAAGATGTCGTAAAGATCCTACAGCTGTAGTTTACGTCGCAGTAGGAACCATGATGCCAGTGAAATCCCATCTCCTGTCGGTCAGCAGGTAACAACTGTCCAGGGAATCGAAGGACGCCGAATCTAAGCCGAACAAGCTGAAATAAACATGTACACTGCACACTTCGCTCCGTGGTGTGCATCACTGCAGCCATGGTTACTCCAAG
>NW_018139529.1:0-367 GCF_001952655.1 Monopterus albus
AGGGAAACTGTGGTTCAGTGTTTGAGCCATGTCATTTGATAACAACTGTTCCTGTTCTCAACACAGATGCATACAGTCAAAATCATCTGTCTTATACACAACTGAAAACAAATCTGTAAAATGTAACCACTGCTGAATTCTTCAAGGAATAGTTTGCCTTTCTGATAAATATGCTTGGCTACTATCCTGTCAGGAAACCAGCGGACACACCCAGTCGGGAGATAGTTACGTAACCCCTGTACAACCTCTGATCCCCCAGTTTAACAAAGGTTTTTGGTTTAAACTAAGGAGATACAAAGTGTTGATAAGTGAGCTGTAGATATCACCCTTGGGCAGAGCCAGGCTCACTGTTTGCAGGCTTTGTGCT
>NW_018139530.1:0-367 GCF_001952655.1 Monopterus albus
TCCCACATCCACCATGAACACTGACTTCTTATCATCCGGTCCATTGTTGAATCCAGTTGAGGATTTTTTATCACATGGAATCTGATAGTTTATAATCGTAGACCATTTGCCCAAATAACATTTCTAGATGCCATGATTGTTGCATGTGCACTCACTGTGATGCAACACTAATTGTGTTGCTATATCCATCTGATATTTTGTTGAAGCCTTATTTTACATTTACTCTAACATATAGTACTGTGACTGTTTGACAGTGGTGTCAAGAACAGGCTTCTGTCCTGAAGACAAACACACGAGTTCATAATGTTCAGTCTGTAGTAAAGTGGAACCACTAGTAACCAACTCTTTGTTTTAGAGTTGTAAAATA
>NW_018139531.1:0-367 GCF_001952655.1 Monopterus albus
TAAGCTAAGGATGTCTAACATTAAACTATACTAATATGTGGGCTAATTCAAGTAAAACCAGAAATAAACATTTAATATTGTAAGCAGGTACTGTAACATTTTAAGTTAGGGCATTTCCTCTGAAAGAGATACCTTCAATTACTAGGATTTAAATTGAGGTAGACCAGTGGCTGTAATTACTTCTATGATAAAGCATTACTGATGACTTTATGTGAGTCAAGAGCATATATTTGATCAAGGCACAACATAATTTCACTTACTTAGTCTCAGGGGTCACTGGACAGGTTATCTGGGTCACACACAACACATGTTGTCAGATGGGGGCAATGTTGGTTCACAGTGAGCTTCTATGAGAGGATCTCAGGAA
>NW_018139532.1:0-367 GCF_001952655.1 Monopterus albus
TTCTCCTAGCAGACAGCATGTTAATGCAGCTGCTTCTTGGTCTGCAACTGTGAGCTTATGTCAGCTTATCCTCAGCTTCAAGTCTTTGCAATTTCTCTTGGTGGTGCTCTTGCGTCGCAGTAATCTTCAATTTAGCCTATGTAGTCGCATACTCGACAGCAGCTTCTTGCCTTTTGACTGCATATGGAATTAACCTTAGAACAATTGGAGGTGAAACATTGGAAATAGAAGATGCAAATACAGAGCCAGATCAGGACTCCTCCTCAAATCCTCCACTGTTTTTTGAATTTGAAACTGAGCATTCTTTTCAGCAATGTTACAGTTTGCAACGGTGCTTCCTGTTTTCAGAATCAGCTTTATTAGCCAG
>NW_018139533.1:0-367 GCF_001952655.1 Monopterus albus
AACCCGGCCTACCTGTGCATGTTGGATGTTGGGTTCATCTTCCTTCTGTCATTTACAGCAAATATTTTCAGTGAATAATAAAGATAAAAGTGGGGGCATTCTAGGCAGGCATTCATTCTGGTGTGGGCTATGATTGCTGTAGGCACATGATGCTGTACCTGTGAGTGTAAGCTGAGCACCACTTAGAAGACGTGCTGTAACACATGCCACGGTATGGAACAAATGAACAGTTTCAGTATAAGTGGCCGCTTACCACAGCAGAGAGTGACACATTGAATGGCGACATCTGTACAGTCATCACAAATATGTCTAAGTTTAGTTTCCAACAAAGTATACCATTGAATAACAAAACATATCAATCAAAAAA
>NW_018139534.1:0-367 GCF_001952655.1 Monopterus albus
GGGCTTTATACACCTTTGACAACAAGAGGGATGTCATGGTTGTCATGGTTTACCTCAAGCCTCAGGCCACCAGTGGAAAGAAAAGAAGGCAAACATGTTTTTATTTAGGAAAAATGTGGATGTTATTCTTTCTTTGGAAGATTATAAACTGTACTAAATGTTATTAAATCAGAAAGGAGTTAGATATTAAGCTGTACTTAAATTAAACTACCAGTCAAATGTTTTGGACACATTACCCAAAGAATCAAATGGGAAAGTGTGTCCATACTTTTGACTAGTTGTGTACATTGCAGAAAATACTGTCATCTCCATATGCTATGTCAATGAAATCACATACAGTACAGTGGGAAAATGTTAGAGGTACTCT
>NW_018139535.1:0-367 GCF_001952655.1 Monopterus albus
GTAACAGAAATTAACGACCAATTCCATGTACCTGAAATGAATTATATTAATGAGCAGTTTTTGTACGTGACCGGTTTTGTTGGTGTTCGTGAGAGCTCATATTTACTGTTTTTGTTGTATAACATGAATGCAGCATGAGGTTAGCTAGGTAGCCGGCTAACGTTACAAGCATCTAGGTTAATGAGTTTCTCTTTTGTACTTTGTGGCGCTTAATTGAAACAATGCTAAGATTCCGACATGCATATCCTGCACCACTGGTTATTTTAACGCTCGTTATTGTCTGACTAATGTGCTTCATTTAAAGTAATATCCTAATACTTCTAGCATTATTTGCTAGTATTAGCTAGAGCAGGTTCGTTAGCCAAAA
>NW_018139536.1:0-367 GCF_001952655.1 Monopterus albus
ACAAACAGTTCTTCAGGGTATTTTCCATCAAAATATCAAATGTCTTACATAAGCAAAATAGGGCAAACTTATTTATCATTTGTAGCAAGCAGGCTGAGCTGTTGACCAAGATATTCTGCAACAGTGATAGTCAGGTGTTGGATTAAACACTGACCTGAAAATTTTGTGTTCAAATCAAGGTAGCCATTACAGTATGTATCACGTCTACCCACATAGATAAGGCATATAAAACATTTATGAAATGCATGCATTTTATTCCAAGCTCAGCATTTACAAAAACTAAGTTACATAAACAGAGGAGATAACTGATCACTTACCTCAGCAATAATTTGATCCGAGGCATTTTTAAATTCTGGTGATTTGTTGT
>NW_018139537.1:0-367 GCF_001952655.1 Monopterus albus
AAAGTGGGTGTCACTGAGTGTTAAGGGCTTTTCTAGAATGTAGGAAGTGTCCCTGTTATTTCCTGTCCTGTGTGTATTTTCATCTCCCTTTTGTTTCTTCTGTGGCATCGATGATTTAGCAGGTGATGTCAGAGTATTCTTCCCTCTAGCGTCCATGATTTCCGGCTCATAGAGCATTGAGAGTGCCTGGATTTTAGCATTAGCTTTAGCCATGTTCTCGTTGTTGGACCGACTTACGTTCAGTGTTAGCTAACATCATTTACTATAAATATGAACCGATTTTACTACACTTTACATCTTGTGAGTTGTATGCCTACGTTAACTTTTTCAAGATTTCGCTACTCGGAGTTGTTTACAGCGACTCTGC
>NW_018139538.1:0-367 GCF_001952655.1 Monopterus albus
TCTAATCTTATAAGAAGCTGTACTGATTTATTTGGTTTATGAAGCCAAAGGCCTATCTGCATCCTACTGTAAATTTACTGTACATCTCTTCAGCATATGTAAGTTGAGATATGATGACTTATTTGACTTTGTCAGGTTCTGAAAGTACAGGGACTGCATTCATACTACGCAGCCCTGACATAACTACTGCCCTTCATAAAAGACTGACTAAAACTAAGAAAGAGATCCTGTCACTCAAGACCAGGATTGCTTGTGAGAGAGCATCATGGAAAAGGAGATTTGCAGAGCTGCAAAGAAAACAGGAAGAGCTACATAATCAGGTGTGTTTGCTAATGCTTGTGTGCGTTTGACTGAGGCTGTGTGTATG
>NW_018139539.1:0-367 GCF_001952655.1 Monopterus albus
TATACAGTATGTATGGTTATGTATCACACTCGACGCCACACCTCTGATACTGGGAGGCCAGTATCTGTGTAAAAAGAAAGTGGGCAGCATTATTTTGACTTTTTTAGTTCATTGTAAATAGGGAAATTTGCAGTAAAGAAGGACCAGCTTAACACCAATATAGCTGAGTCTCTGTCTTTGGTTGGCACTAGTTCTTTGCGGGCAGCTTAACCGTCTTGTCAGGGGCCTGTGTCCTGCTCTGGCTATGTTATGCTACATCTTGTCAGGCAAATGGCCCATTGACTGACAAAGGAACAATGAACACTGTATAATCTAAAAGAAAAGGAAAAGAGAAAATGTTTATTAGGAAAATAAAAATAAAGTATTT
>NW_018139540.1:0-367 GCF_001952655.1 Monopterus albus
CTGCAGTCTACTTTGTCTTCTGGAATGTAGGAGAGCCAAATAATGCTGGAGGAAATGAACACTGTGTTCACGGTACCTTGTCCTTAGACATGAAATGGAATGACCTTTTATGTTCTCAGACATTTGCCTTTGTTTGTGCCTCTCACCCAATTTGTCCTTAACAACCAAGGTTTTGTCTAATTCAACTCAGTAACTTTCCACCTGTTGATCTGTAGTAAGGCATTAAAGCTGCATTTAATAAACATACAAATGTAAAAGTGTATGTACAGAAGTCATTTTATTAACCTTCAGTTACAGGAACACATGTAATTTCTGTAGTTTGTCAAAGGAAATATGTCTAAATCTACTAAATAATGCTTACATGTTT
>NW_018139541.1:0-366 GCF_001952655.1 Monopterus albus
AACAATTCTAACAATGACAAAAAACCACCAGAATGAATCATGCTGATATCATTATTAGTTATTCAATAAACAGACCAGTAAAAACTGGCCAGTGAATTGGATTTAGTGGAGACAGACCTGTAACCCCCTATCCAGAAAAAATGTCCATTGGACCAGTTTTAATTGAAATACTGTATACCAATACATAGTGGTAGACCAGAAATATTGTTTAATGAGTGATTCTACAATAACGACAGTGTTTGTCTACTGACATTAAAAGGTGCTGTTTTGTATTGTGTATCATGGTGCTATGACAATAAGATTATAAGTTTATGAACATTTCAACAAACACAATTAATTATAAATATAACCACAATTACATAACTA
>NW_018139542.1:0-366 GCF_001952655.1 Monopterus albus
GGTTTGGTTACTATCTCATTGTCACGGATTACTGGGCTGCTTGACTTGGACAGACCTGTTGTGTATGCTATTAGTAACACCTGTGTGTTTCCTGCCTAGAAGCATTCTTCTGGAGCGGGGTGTCTAACTCTGGGTAGATGTGTGTGCACCCAGAAGATAGAAATGATCTTACTAGTTGCTTTCATCAGATAAACCCACCGGAACGCCTGGTTCTACTGTGTAAATCTCAGCCATCGGAGTTGGCGCATGCGCACGAGCTTCTTTTCAATTCGCACTTTTGGCCATAAATAGATTCACGCCTTTACTTGGTTATTTGCATATAAAATGGTCTCTGAACCATACAGGATTAGACATGTGTGAACCTGA
>NW_018139543.1:0-366 GCF_001952655.1 Monopterus albus
TGCAGTAAGTTCTCACCACTTCTGGAGGTGGTCCAGGCAGGTCTGAACTGGACTTCCAATGCAGGCCATCTGCTGCCTGCGCTTCCACTCAGGAAGCTCAACTTCAGTGAGAGTGGCCACAATCTGGTCTGCCTGTTTTAAAATGTTCACTATACACTGCAGCACCATCTGCAAGACAAACAAAACACAGCCAACAGAAAGTATGTGGGTAGGAAATTAAATTAAGTTGCTTAACAATGACCTTACTAGTAATGTCGAGGCTGTGAGGAGAAGAATCACTACACCCAGCATTTTATCAAGAAAAGAATCCATGACTTGAACAGTGGCTTTTCATTTTGTGCTGTGTCAACAACAACAACAACAACA
>NW_018139544.1:0-366 GCF_001952655.1 Monopterus albus
CTACATCCCAGTAGATGGTGCTGTATGTCCAGGTAGCAACACAGAGCAAACAGATGAATATCCAGTGTGTTAGACCTTTGAAATCTGATGACTCTTGAGAAATATGTTGAGTGTTGTGGCTGTTTTGTGTATCATTTTGGACATTGTGTGTTTCTTCTTGGCATATAAACGGCCTTGGCCGGGGTGGGGTGTCTACATACTCATTTTACTGTGTGTGAACATTTTAGTTTTGATCAGTATTACTTTTTATATCCACCAGAGACACAAAACATCCATAAAATCCATAGGAGTTTATCACTGAGGACAGTTTTGACTCCAAGCATCAACAGTGCACTGTTGCTTGATTACAGACATATAAAACATCAA
>NW_018139545.1:0-366 GCF_001952655.1 Monopterus albus
AATGTGGACCCTGTTTAATTTTGCTGTAACATACAGTACAGGGTGGATGGACCTTTTTGCCTCTGTATCACATTATGCATTATTGAAAGACACCTTTACTGTCATTGAGATCAAATCAGTGTTTTAGGTTGACAAACTTAATATTTGTGACTTAGGACCTTCAGTATATGGATCAATTGCCTTGGGAAACATAAGCTGTAACAGTCAGTAGAAGTCAGCAGTTTTAATGTATCAGGTATGTGATTACAATCTTCTGCTTTTCATCTTATTCTCAGAATTTATTATGGGTTATGATCAATAATTGTGCTGTTACTCAACACTGAAGTGTTTCTATTTTCTCAGTTAACAAAATGAACAAAAAATCAA
>NW_018139546.1:0-366 GCF_001952655.1 Monopterus albus
GGTGGTGGACTGAGGTAAGGGGTCATACCATTGGCGGTACCTGCAGATTCCTCAACAGGTTGCCTAGCACTTCCGACTCCTGCAGAATATAGACAATAGTTCAGTGTAGCTGTTCATGAATTACAGTATATTCAGGTTAGCACTAATTTCATTGACAAAAATCAACAGCTCTATAATCTGATAGTCTCTTACAAGATCTCTTTAGCAAATCTTGCAAAGGGGGTGTTCAAAAACAGCAAACTGCATATGAAGTGTATTTCATGAACAAAAATCAACAGCTGTTGATTGACGTGGTCATATTCCCACATTTCCATTAATCTACAATTTAAAAGAAAGGAAATATTCTCATCACAACTTCAGAGAGAG
>NW_018139547.1:0-366 GCF_001952655.1 Monopterus albus
ATGATGATGATGTGTGAGCATGTGTGTGTTTGGACTCACCTGGTAAGGCGTAGGGTGAGACATCTTTTCTTCCATCTGCACTCATTGTGCTGGACAGAGAGCAGAGACAGAAAAGTAAAGACAAAATGCTTTGATACCCTATGAGATATACCTAAGATCTGTCAGTAAAATGCCTTCACAGCTCCTCTTCCCCTTGTGATACAAATGTGAGGCTGCTTTTTGCCACCAGATGGAGCCAGAGTCTGACTGATGGAGCTGAAAACATCTGCCAGGCTCTGATAGAAACGTCTGGCATCCCTTACTGTCACATATTTAGCCCAAAGCGATGATCTGTTGGCATGTCAGGCTAGAGTGCACAGTATCTAC
>NW_018139548.1:0-366 GCF_001952655.1 Monopterus albus
TGTGTGTGTGCACTGAATCTGGCTGCTTTCAGTGCATTTCTCCCAGACTGTCGTGCTTTTCAAGATGCAAAGTCTATTTCTTATTTCTGATTTGCTATGGCATGTCTGACAGCTCTCGGTTTGATTTCCTCATCTTGGCTCCGGTGATTGGTTCTTCCAGTTATTATGTGTATGTGTGTGTGTATGTGTGCACTTCATTGTGTAATGCTACGG
Source organism: Monopterus albus (assembly GCF_001952655.1). Classification (NCBI taxonomy): domain Eukaryota; kingdom Metazoa; phylum Chordata; class Actinopteri; order Synbranchiformes; family Synbranchidae; genus Monopterus; species Monopterus albus. The sequence goes on from NW_018139548.1 coordinate 214, forward strand.
GGATATTTCCACCCCCCCATCACCTCCTCCTGTCTAGTTGTTTCTTCCAGCAGTGTAATCCCCTCTGCCACCTCTCACTTCCTCCCTTCCGATTTCACAGTGTCAGCAGCCACGTGTTGTTGCACTACATTTGATGCTGCCACCGGTAAAATG
>NW_018139549.1:0-366 GCF_001952655.1 Monopterus albus
AAAAAGCATACAGTAGAATAACTTAATGACACTGTGTAAAAACAATTTCTCTAGCAAAATATCACACCTAAAAATAAGATTACAGATCTGAGAAAGCCTATGTCAGGCTATATACCATATATTAGTATCAAGCTCACATGTAGTATATGTTTTTCTGGTAAGAACATGTTAACATGAAAAGTCTTTGTATACCAGCAAAAAATTGAGACCCTGTGCAGTTCACAGATGTTTACAGCAAGCAGATGCTTAGGAAAGGACACCAAAGTCCCAGATCATCTTAAGCTTGGTTTATGGTTCTGCAATGAATCTATGTAGAGCCCATGCCACAGGCTACACAAGTGGCCTACACCATTGTGAGCATTTATA
>NW_018139550.1:0-366 GCF_001952655.1 Monopterus albus
CTGTCATTGAGTTACCTGGACAGACACAGTGGGAAGGAGATATCACAGTGGAGGAGGAAGAATGGAGCTCTTTTTCATAAGTGAAAGTCAAAGTAAAATGGTTGCAAACAACCTCGCAGAATAAAGCAAATTCTTCTTATTGAGTGCAATCCTACTTTCACATACACTGGATAATATTGTCGGGACATTACACCAATTCTTCGTAAGCTCAGTGGAACCTGCACAAAAACAGATGTCTTCTGATGTATACACTGCACTTCATGCCGCTACATACTTGGCAAAGATGTCCTAAAGAATTGGGCAGTCAGAGATCCCAGCATTAAGCTTCTCCTCTATAATGTTGAGAATTCTCTCACTGGAGCAGAG
>NW_018139551.1:0-366 GCF_001952655.1 Monopterus albus
GAATCACCAGCCTCGTGCTAAATTATTGAATTATATTTTCAAACTAGATTGGCACCCCATAATTGAAAAAGAGAAGTTTGCAGATGCTGTGTTGATTTGTACTCCAGATTCCTTGCATAAGGTAAACAGAATTATGCATGAAAATATATGTATAATACTCTGATTTTAGTCTGTTGAGTAACAAAAGAGTCAGATTTGTGTTATTTTCTTGTTTTGTTATTGCACACTGAATTGTTGTTTGTTGGGTGAACAATGTGCTGATACAACTCAAAGCATTTAAGTTGTGTCCTTGTGGTGGGATTTATAAGCAGTCCCTGTCCTAGAGTCTTACCCTATGACTGATCTGAAGGTTATCTGTTTGGAAAC
>NW_018139552.1:0-366 GCF_001952655.1 Monopterus albus
ATGAAAAAGCCACAAGCACAATTTAATTGACTCAGCTGCTTCCATATGGAGTGTAATCACTGAAAAGAAAATAATACCTTCCATGGGGTCTATAGAAAGAATTGGGCAAAAGAAAGCAATGCCCTTTGTTGCTGTTGCCATTTGCATGTGTAAATTAAGTTTTGGCTCAATGTTTAAGGAGACACTGATGCTTTAAATATCAGTAACAACAAGCATATATTATCTTTTTCATAAAAGTGATATATTTTAAGCATAGCTAAAATAGTAAATAAATTGTTGCACTATTGGTAAGTGGTCTTACATATATAGCACTTTTATGTGCAACGACACACACTCAAGGCACTTTTTACACTATTTTCCATTCAC
>NW_018139553.1:0-366 GCF_001952655.1 Monopterus albus
GATAATCCAAAGGTGTTATTGCTCCGAATGATTGGGCCTTTATTCGAGTGGTAGAGGACAGAGACATGGTTTTTGTCCTGCTGCTCTTAACAGATGCACCAAATCTGTGTAAGTGTATTAAGTGCAGGGCCCTAAACTGTGATTATTTCTTTATTGATTTATTTTTAAACCGACTCAAAGCCTCAGCTTTATTTTATTTATGTATTTATTTTTTACTTTACAAGGTGCAACCATGACATAGCAACAGGGCTTCAATCATTAGCCTCCATGTAGCGATGCGTGCTTTTTCATTGGCTATGACGTCGAATACCGCGGAAAGAGCCGACATCGTACGTAGACTCACGAAAAGGCAGTCTCTTAGCAACC
>NW_018139554.1:0-366 GCF_001952655.1 Monopterus albus
AGATCGTCGGTCAGCCAAGTTGGACCGTATGAAAAGACATTTGGGGGCAACAAAAGCTGCTGCACATGCCCACTTACATATGCCCACCTTTGACTGTGCACCACTTGTGCCCCCTACCCCAACAGAGACCGGAACAGTCAAACTTGAACAGAAAGTAGATGAACTTACAAAACAAGTAGAAAGGTTAAGTCAAAGGGCAAAGCACGCCACTGTAAACAGTGATCCCCCCATGAGTGCAAATGCGGTGCAAACCAAACCAAATGAAACCGCTAAGCTGGAAGGTCAAATAGCTGAGCTAACAAAACAAGTCCAAATGCTTGTCCAAAACCAGAGGGTTGCAGCTAAACCTGAGAAACCTGAGCCAAA
>NW_018139555.1:0-366 GCF_001952655.1 Monopterus albus
AAAAGAAAAAAAGATGACTTACACCACCAGGTTAACTTGCTTTTCAAAATGTAAAACTAAAACATAGTTAATGGGAGAAAGTGAAACAGCGGGTCAGACACATGACTGCAGCACACATAGCAATCTGTATGAACTCAGTTTTAGTATCGACGCATTTGGCGTATTTCATATCAAATAAAGTTTTGCCTTTATCTTTACAAAACTCACATTTCCTTGTGTACAAGTTGTTTCTATTAGCAAAGTGTTTCATACAAATGTGTTTAGTGCCACCGTGTACATTTCTAACACATTGTTAAAGTTTAATGGAGCCTGAAATCATTTAACTTCACAGCATTATTAATGAATGTGAATTAGTAACTGAAATGT
>NW_018139556.1:0-366 GCF_001952655.1 Monopterus albus
CTTCAGCTTTGAGGTGATTTTAGAAAATCCTATCGAATTGCACAGAATAACTGTTGAGGTGCTGGATATAAATGATCACGCTCCTGTTTTCCCAATTAAGGATAAACGTATCAGTTTTGAAATAAGTGAATCAGCTGTAGTTGGTGTGCAGTTTCCACTGCAGAGCGCGGAGGATCTAGATGTGGGCCAAAACGCGTTGCAAGACTATGTTTTATCCCCAAATGACAATTTTATCTTGCAGCAACACGCAAATCCAGACGGAAGTAAATATGTTGAAATGGTGCTGCAGAAGCCCTTAGACAGAGAGCGTCATCCCAATTTGTCTTTGAAACTAATCGCGGTTGACGGAGGGACACCACAGAGATC
>NW_018139557.1:0-366 GCF_001952655.1 Monopterus albus
CCAACTTCAGAGTCTGAACGCAGTCAGTGCTCGAGTCCTAGTCGTCGCTGCTCAAGTCGAAGTCACATCAAGTCCTGAAAAATCAGGACTTGGACTCCAGTAGGAGACAACACTGCCGACAGCTCTAGTTACTTTGAAAATTAAGACTGTAGATAGTGGTAGTACTACGCAGCAGTATCTACAGTAGTTCAAGTGTCTTTCATCAGCTGCTCACACAATGCAGCAGTAATAAATGTATTAATACATAAAGGTACAACAGACAACACAGTGAAGTACATTTTGATACATGTTGCTACTTTTACTTTATTAAAATGACCCCAGTACTTCTTCCACTACTGTGAATAACGACCATCACCACCTGCAACT
>NW_018139558.1:0-366 GCF_001952655.1 Monopterus albus
CCCCCCCCAAAACAGGAGAGCATAGCTACTAAAAAGCAAACATTTATTAACATGCATTAAGGTTCTGTACAGTACTCACCAGTCCTCAACTCACACCTCTGCCAATGTTGTATCAAGTTAGGCAACATTTTTTGACCAGACAGCTGCACCTTGGTGCTGTGTGTCACTGCATGACTAATGGATATTGACTAATCAGGCTGTTACATATACACATGTTCTTGCCAAACCTACACCAAAGAGGACTGGTAGGGCAAGTATTCAGTAGTGATTGCGAGATGAAGCGTCTTGAGGCCCTCCAGCCAATTGGTTCGCAAAAATGGTTCATTTCTTGAGGCTTCGTGCGCACACAAACCCCCCTGCTGGTCA
>NW_018139559.1:0-366 GCF_001952655.1 Monopterus albus
TATATATAGTAACAACAGAAGAGTCCTGAAGCCATGACTCACTTTGTGAGAAGTTTTATGATCAAGACCACTGTAAACTTCTCAGTTTCTCCAGGGAGGCTGGATACATCAGTGCTGTTGCATTTCTTGCTCTGTTCTTGTACTTTCTGCAGCTGTTGGTACACTTGTAGTAGCACCTCTGCCACAGCTGTAAACCTGCACATACAGCATAAACATGCACAGGCACACAAATACCACAGTGACTAAGTGTGACACCTCGGACAGAGAGACGTTTTCTCAAACACAAAGCATCTTCCCAAACATGAAATGTGACAAGCGAAAGTCGAGCTGTGGAACTCCTGCAGTAAGTTCTCACCACTTCTGGAG
>NW_018139560.1:0-366 GCF_001952655.1 Monopterus albus
GGAAGAAGAGGAGGTAGCAGATTCAGGGCAAGCAGAGGACCTGTTTGAGCACATAAACAGTGAGGGAGAAGGGGCAGCAGTTGTGCCCAGGGTTGCCAAGAACAAGAAGAGAAAAAGCACTAGCACTGATATGTTGTTGGAGGAATATTTAAAGAGGAAGGAAGCCAGGGAGACAGAGAGAGACAGACAGAGAGCAGAGAGGGATGACATCATGCTCTATCTCACAAGTTTAGCTCCAGCCATGAGGAGGCTACCTAAAGAGAGACAGTCCTGGGTTAAAATAAAAATACAGGAACTCCTTCATGAGGCAGAGTTTGGGGCTGTATACAGTCAGCAATCACAAGAATTTACTATTCTGTGAAGCTG
>NW_018139561.1:0-366 GCF_001952655.1 Monopterus albus
ATGACGTGCATACCGTTGTGTGTGAGCCCTGACAACTTCGCCTCAGCTTGAAGTTTTCCCTGTTACTGATCTAAATGAATCTGTAAATACAGGAGCCTGTTAATATTCAAATGCATGATATGACTGGGGCACAGCAGATCAATACTGAGCTTCGTGCCCCAGTAAAAGGGGTGTAACAACACCTATACCTTCCCCCAAAATCACAAGCTTCATTCTTTGTAATTCTTTGCTATGTTAGCCCTTAAAACTTGAACACAGATGGAACACGTTGGAGTTCAATGTTGAATGGAGCATTTTCAAAAGGGAAATTATTTTAGTACAGGATTTGGCCATTTGTAGAATTGTTGGCCACCTGGAATCTTGACA
>NW_018139562.1:0-366 GCF_001952655.1 Monopterus albus
CTCGAGGAGAAGTTTGGTACTTCACAGAAGTGAACAAAATCATAAGATGTCCTGATGTCAAAGTAGAGGCTTTTGGTAGGCAAACACTTCTGCTGCCAATCCCTGACAACAGGGCGGTAACCCTTGCTCCACAGTGTCCAGGTTAGTGCTGTAATAAGCCAAGGTTTGTTTACCTGTAGGCCTGTGTTGCATCAAGACTGCACTTGCAAACTCTGCTTGATCTGCAGCATACAAAATAAAAGGTTTACCATAATCTGGATTTCCTAGAGCTGGAGCTGTTTGCATTTCACTTTTCAATGATTGAACTGCAGCTTCTGCTTCCTCTGTCCATTGCATTTGTCAGCACTACTAGTTTGACCTGCTAAC
>NW_018139563.1:0-365 GCF_001952655.1 Monopterus albus
AAAGTATTGCTTTTCTTTCGGTCAGTTATACATTTTAAGGAATCTCTGTTAATTTCATAAATAACAATTTTAAATTGTAAAAATTTGTTCAGCCATAGGGCATCTTTCAAACATTGTGTCCCTGTAGCATTTTAAAGGTTACATGTATTAAAGTCATTTTGCTAAACAGTAATAAAACAAATGGAAATAAAGTCTTACCTGGTGAAGCTGCTGACTTCTGCTGAAGAAGGAAAGACATGTGGCATAAATAACTTTTCTTATGTGTAGGAGGAGTTCACAGACATTCCCCAGCACATATCCTATAATCTGCAACCTGAGAGGTGACATCACTGCTACTCACCCTTTACAATACAGAATCACTTCTT
>NW_018139564.1:0-365 GCF_001952655.1 Monopterus albus
TTCCCTGAAGTTCAAAAACTATCGAAAGATAAGAGAGCAAGTGAAGACAAGATCCTGAAGAGTTGTATTCTCTACATTAAGGGTAATTACAGAAATAACTACAACCAACTGCAGGAATGGCAGTTTCTCTCAGTTTCCCTGTTTCTCAGTCTTTCATTCTCTCATTACTCACTCGCAAATTCATGGATTGGGGTGAGAACAACAAAGAAAGCAATCTCGTGTGTTAATGTAGTGTGTGTTGTTGTGACTGTGGGGCTCAGTTTGCTTCTCAGGGGAGATGTGTTTTGTTAACATGGTTTTCGGTCATCAGAGTGAGAGAAGATTCCCAGCTTTGTCCACGCTGTTGATGTCCACGGGAAGAAAAC
>NW_018139565.1:0-365 GCF_001952655.1 Monopterus albus
AAAAAAATTCAGGAAGTGCTTAAGCTAAGTACCACATTTTGAGTTTTACCTGTCTTCAAATTGTAGCGCATAAACATGAAGTGATTCTTCATTTATCATTGAAAGACTGTAGGTTTCATTCAGGTAGTTGTGATTTGATAGAACGTTCTTGTACTGGGGTGTAATATTGGGTTTAAACCTTTGATCAGAGCTTTTGTGTCAGACACAGCCCTAAAAGTCCTGCTCATCTTGCTCTTTGGTGCCAGTGCCGACTCGCCCTGCTGTCTTCTTCAGTTCACAGGCGTGATCCTGCTGGCCATCGGGGTGTGGGGGAAGGTGAACCTTGAGGCCTACTTCTCCCTGGCTGCTGAGGAGAGCACCAATGC
>NW_018139566.1:0-365 GCF_001952655.1 Monopterus albus
TTTGTTTTTTAGGTACTTGTGTATTATGAAGCACCATGTCAAACACAGCTGTGCTTTCAATCTTTAAAAAAAACATGTCCCATTTGTTTCATATTTCATATATTGCACATGTTGACATTATCACTGTTTACATGACAACGTTCTTCCAAAGGCACAGGAGACATTGTACAACTGTCACGACTCCCAGTTCATTTTCACTGCACACGGTGATCACATGATGTGCTTTGCAATGCTCCAGACATCGATTTACACAAAGTACTAAAGCACATCTTAGTATTAAACATACTGGACTATGCTGAGGTTGATGATTGATTTGTGTGAATGAGCTGCCATGTTGCGATCTGGTGTATATCTCAGATCTCAAA
>NW_018139567.1:0-365 GCF_001952655.1 Monopterus albus
TACATGTTGTTTTAAATTGTGAACATGACTAAAATAAAAGACAGTTGTGTGCATGTATTGTGTGTGCATGTGTTTAGGAGCTTGAGGAGACAGAGAGGAGACTGAAGGAGCAGAGCTGTCTGCAGCCTCCCGATGCAGATGCTTGTGACTGGAGTCATAGGTCTGGGAGTGGCAGCTGTCCTGTCGTGAGCCCCCCCTGTCTGGGACCAAATGCTGCATATCCACCATCTGAGCGATCATCTGGACACAGTATAGGTACCACTTCACCATGCTCACTAATCACTGAGTGGTGACAAAAGACTGCATGCTCAGAGACTGATTAGTGTCACAGTCCATGAACTCTGGAGAAATCTTGCCAAAACTTT
>NW_018139568.1:0-365 GCF_001952655.1 Monopterus albus
TTTTTAATAATAACAAAAGCTAGGCTGTCCTGATATCAGCCTTCCTTCAGTGTAGTTAACATTGGTGCCACTCAGCATTTTGTTTGTTTAAAGTTGCATTACACACTATTTTTATTTGAACCATAGATCAAATAACCCTGTGTAACATGGAAAGGCTCACTCACTGTGATGAGTCCACAGGGGAGTATCACCAACTATGAGGTCACTCAGCTCAGTGGACCTTTGTAGACTCTTTTAGCTTTTGATTGGTTTGTTTTACTGGCACTCAACTTTAATGATTTGTTTCCCTCTGACTGTTGCGGTTGCTTCTTTTTGTTTTGTGGTTATTAGTAGTGTATTTTTCCTTTGTTTGACAATCTTGGTAG
>NW_018139569.1:0-365 GCF_001952655.1 Monopterus albus
GCACCATGTCAAGCTTGAATTTCAAGTACACTGTTCATCTATCAATGGGCTGTGACTCTCACAGTTGACAACACTAGTGGCATCGGACCTTGAATGCTAAGTGAAGTATTTGTGATGAGGAGAAGGTTCCAGGGCAACTTCAGAACTGCTGCCATGGCCTTCGTCACTGTTATTAATCCCTACATTCTGCAACTAAAACTTTTAAAATTGGATGGAAGCAGAACAAAGGAAGTGGGACAATGAACTCATTATCTAAAAAGCTGCACTGACTGCTGCTGTTTGCTTTTATTTGAACAATTATGTCTATGAAGTAATGTTTGACAGTAAGGTAGTGACAAATCTAACTATACTCAAAAGTGTCATTT
>NW_018139570.1:0-365 GCF_001952655.1 Monopterus albus
TCAGAGTGTTATTCTTTGCAAAGCGTAGTGGAGTTACTCGAGCTAATCTACAACCCATTGAGCACAGAAGGGGATGTAAACATCTCCATGGTAAAAAATAATAGTTAGCCAAGACCCAGTAGATATTTGTTTATTTTAGGCAATTAGGACTTAAGGGTTAGGTGAAGGATATATATAGACACAGCAACATTCAATGTTTGTGGCAAAATGCTAATTTACAACACTTGTTGACAGATTCAGGGACAGTTTCAAACTATGATACTGCCAGATCCCACACTACCAGACGTTGCCACGAAACTCAGCAGATTGAGGCTGATGGCTCAAATGATGGCTCTTCTGAGCCAACACCAGGACCAAGCCCTCAG
>NW_018139571.1:0-365 GCF_001952655.1 Monopterus albus
TGATTCTAAAGCTCCTGAACGTCTCTGGGTGTGTGATACTTGGTGTCTGTGCTGTGTTTCCATCAGAGCTGCTGCTGATGCCTTCTGACCCAGTTTCCCTGCCTGGCTTGACTGGGTTGTTTCCAGTGCTGCTGTGGGAGTTTCCCTGCTGGGTCCCAGCGTGCTGCTTCATGTGGAGGCTTTCCATTTGATTTGTGACATTCTGCTGTAACATCAGCAGTGCTCACATCTACTCCACGACGCCAACTGACCTGATTGTTATTTATGTCCTGGACACACTCGGCAGCACATCATCTTTAAAAGCTGATTTGGACACATTCACATCAGTTATTTTTATGTTTCCATCCACCTGTTTTTATGCACAT
>NW_018139572.1:0-365 GCF_001952655.1 Monopterus albus
CTCCTCTAATAAGCCAGAAATCACAAATTCCTGCACTAGTTTCACACCACATCCACTAGGACTTATCAAATAAAGAAGCTGTGACTGTTTCTGATAGAGGTCAACAGCAAAACAGACATGCATACATAAAGGATGGTTGTGTGCAGAAAGGGCACAGTGTTTTTGGTGCAGTAGGTAAGTATGCAGAAGAGTACAAACACATGTCTGACACAGAGCTCCCTCCTCCCAGGCATCTCAGTTAGTGCAAACTCAGCAGTCTCCTCTAACTCCAAACCACAGGACCAGAGAACCACGTAGATATTTAAATGCCACACTGAAATAAGAGGGCAGCTGCTAACCTTGAGCAACACATGCAGATAACTGTC
>NW_018139573.1:0-365 GCF_001952655.1 Monopterus albus
ACTCTGCCAAAGGTTTTATAACCCAAGGAGTGTTTACATTTTTTATTTTTAGTACAAATACAGTTTTAGTTCTGCAATCAACAGTAACTAGACTGGCAACAGCAGGGACAAGTAAAATTTAAAGCAACATCACTTCATTAAAAATTATGAGAAAACACTGAATTACAGTTTTAATACATTCAAAACTCCTATTTCACACCACAACAGAAAAGTATATTCACTTACAAACTTCTCTAGAATAGATGCATCTGATCTGAGCAGGTTCGCCCACTTTTTCAGCTCCTGTTCAGTTGGTTTCTGAAAACAATGGACAGATTAATAAAGGATACCTGAGGGTTATATTCACTGATTGTTAGTTCAAAAAA
>NW_018139574.1:0-365 GCF_001952655.1 Monopterus albus
TCCCCTTCTCCCAGCCCAATACTGCATGCGGGATCATCTTGGTCAGCTCTGTGAGCTCTGCCAGGGCAAAAAACCCTAGATGGTGATGTGTTATAGCTCAATATTGCATGCAGAAATAGTGCAACACACTGTCCTTAATAGCTATTTTGCATGAGGATATTGCTATCCATTCAGAAACAGGGGTGAGGGAGCTGGTTAAGTTGGATCACTTTGGTTGTGGTGCTCACTCGAGGCATGCAGCCTTATGCTTACCTGGCACTGTCATACCTTGAGTGTTCATGGTCCTGGAAACAAGGTGTAGGAAGTAGCTGCTTTAGTTTCAGCTCTGGCAAAGAACAATGTTGACTGCAATAGTTTGTTTACTC
>NW_018139575.1:0-365 GCF_001952655.1 Monopterus albus
GTAGGCTAGCTGCGCAATAGGTCTCTATGCTGTTGTGTAACAGAAGCTGAAAGGGCCCTTGTTGCATTTGGAAACTGGTCAATGTAGTATTAAATGATATTTCTCCACAATTCTTGTTTGGGCACTGAAGCAGTGTGTGTGCCCTGTTTTTGCAGGCCGTGTCTTGTGTCAGATGGTACCCTGTGGTGCCGAGGAGGTGGACGAGGCCATCAAGAGTGCCCATGCTGCCTACCTACAATGGAGGAAGCTGGCAGGCATGGAGAGGGCTCGCGTGATGCTAGAAGCCGCCCGTATTATCAGGGTGAGGCGGTCAGACTGTTGGGTTACTGTCAGATATCAGTGTTATGCAACATGCTGCTTGTGCA
>NW_018139576.1:0-365 GCF_001952655.1 Monopterus albus
AAAAAATAGAAACAAAACAATATGATTGGAATGGTGCAAATCAATGTGACAACTGATACTAGCTAACTAATACTTTTACATTTTTTAAACGGTAACCTGAGATTCACACTTGAGGAAATAAATTAAAAGACGGAAAACTGTAATTTTCAGCCATTTCAAAGGTCCTCCTTAACCCTATGTGTGCTCTTTCTACAAAAAGATTTACCAGTGCATGAGTAAATGCACCCACTATAGACATAAACCTCTTGTGAGGTTCACGTGAAACACTATCTGCAAATACTATGCTGACAGTGTAGACACAGTGCAAGCATCTGCAGCCATGCTGGTGACTCTGTGAGGTAGGGCTTAAAGCTACAGTATGTAAC
>NW_018139577.1:0-365 GCF_001952655.1 Monopterus albus
AAGTACTGGTAGGCAGATTTTGTTACCTTTTGGACAATGGCCAGGCAGGCTACTTGCCTCTGCTTTCAGTCTGTACTAAACTGAGCTGACAAGTGTACTCTGTGATGACAGACCCTGAGAAACGCCACAAGCTGAAACACTTTGGTTTTGCAATAAAGTTGCTCTATACAATGCAAGTGCTGCTGGATTTTTGACCTTTTCGTTTTATTTTTCTTGTATGCACCTTGGCAGCTGGTGAAGTTGTGACAGAATCTTTTGCTTAAACTGAACTGACAAGCCATTTTTGCATTTCTTGTTGTGTATGGATTAAGCAAATAGTATTTGACATGTGAGCTTTAGAGCTTCCATTAGAGGTGTTTTTTTTT
>NW_018139578.1:0-365 GCF_001952655.1 Monopterus albus
TCATATTCGCTCCAAACCTAACGGGAAACTTTGTTGCGCAAGTCTGTGCAAGGTGGACTCCTCGCTAACACGTCGAGTGTGCGTCTCTCTTGTTTGGTCCAAAGTCTTTTGCCTTTCACACTTCGCTTTTTAAGTAGTTAACATCTGTGAACATCTGCGCACTAACCCGTGTGTTGCCTGCATAGTTTTGTAGTGATGTGTGATATGTTTAGTTAATGATGGAGGTGCATACTGTTGTAGTCCACTATAAGAAACGTCTACTTCCACTGTCTGTGTCTAAATAGAAAGCAGAAAGCACGACTCTACTTCCAACATGTCTGTTCGACCCGTTTTACGACCAAATATAAAATGTCTTCAGAGGCACT
>NW_018139579.1:0-365 GCF_001952655.1 Monopterus albus
AAGAATAGACAACTCCTTGTACAACATCCAGTTGTTTGTGTAGTATTCCCTGCTTGTGATTGAACTTCACTATGACAAAGCTGACATTATTATAATATTATATAATAAAAAGTCATATGTAATCATTTCATTCAGTGACACCTAAAACAAAGTTGCACTGCCAGGCTGTTCAGCATCTACCAGGATCTGTGTGATGTTGACAAAAGTGAAGCTACAGTAGAGCAATGCTAGCCGTGCACCTTTCCCATAATTTGTCCAAAGGCAGAGGCTGTACAGCAGATTTTAACCTGCTGTGTTAATTGCATGCATCAGCATAGTAAAGATAGCCTGTGTGAGGCACCAGAAAGGCACCAGGCCCAGATGGT
>NW_018139580.1:0-365 GCF_001952655.1 Monopterus albus
TGAAGCAACAGTTACAAGGTGTTGTTCAGAAAACATTTCAATAAAAATATTTGTTTTATCATACATCATATTGTACTGCATAAAATTACCGGACTCGTATTCCACTGGGATCCAGATTAGATCCAGAGCTAATCACCAAGTGGCATTTTGGCAGAAATGTGTGCGACTGCTGTCAGCAGCTTGCTGCACAGAGGATTTTCATTTGCACAAAGTTCACTGGCAGCGCCCTGTGGTGGCCAAACCCTCAAACTGCACAGTATTTACAGACACTGTTGAACTACGTGGGGCCAGTGGTGGAAGAAGTAAAGTAGCAACACCAATGTGTAAAAGTAAAATTCCTGCATTCAAAGTCTTAAGTAAAAGTA
>NW_018139581.1:0-365 GCF_001952655.1 Monopterus albus
GTACCATTGTCTGGAGGACGGTGACTCGTGGTTGTTTTACAGTGGAAGTGCAGGGTTGAAGTGAGAGAGCAGAGCAGACGTTCAGACTGTGTGAGTGAGAACAAGTTCTCATGAAGACGTTACACAGCTCCGTGTCATCCTTTTCCTTTGGCTTCATCCCTCAGCCCCAGTTCTACTTCACTCTCATCTGCCTGCTGCCTTCATCTTCTGTCACCTCGTGTGTCCCTCCTCTGTATCCGTGCTCTCCGCAGGCCACGGCGGCTGAGAGCGGACCGGCGAGGTGACGACATGGCGGCTCTGATCCCTCTCTGCCACATCGATGTGTGATCCTATCAGAGAGCGGGGTGGGAACTGCGGCCGTCTTC
>NW_018139582.1:0-365 GCF_001952655.1 Monopterus albus
AGGCATTTGCATTGTATCATAAATTATGTAATGATTCATGTACACTCTGAACTTTGCTACAAGCAGCTGTGTCTGTAAACAGGCCTGTACTTCATTAGTTTCTTTTCACTGTGAACTGTCAAATAAAGAAGGCTACTGACTCAAGAGAGACTAGTGTGACATATACCTATTTAAGATACAACATGTAATATACTTGACTGTCACCTCATGATCACAGTGACTATTTTAATGTGTAATTAAATCCATATTTTCAGGTTAATCATACAGTGAATGACATCTGAAATATGAAGAACAGAGACAAGACAAGTTATCACCTTGTCAAAGGCTGCTTATCATCTAAGACCTTTTTCATGTAAGTTTTCCAG
>NW_018139583.1:0-365 GCF_001952655.1 Monopterus albus
TGCATTCAAAAGTTTACTTAAGTAAAAATATGCAAGTATTGTTAGTAAAATGTACTGAAGGTATACTGTAGTATTTGATCGAGGAGCAGCTGGGTTTAGCTGCATTACACATAGTAACAGACCTGATATATCAGAGGGATCCTGAGACAGTTCATGCAAAATAAAGTTCACACATTAGCAGTTTATCTATTTACAACCTTATTGCTTTTCTTAATGTACAATTTTAATTGGAAAAGCAGCTGAAGTTATCAAACATGAGGAAGTATAAAGTACAATAAATGCCTGTGAAATGTAGAGAGGTAGCCAAGCGAGGAAATACTCAGGTACAAGTAGCTCAGTAGTACTTGGTTAGATGTACTTTCTCC
>NW_018139584.1:0-365 GCF_001952655.1 Monopterus albus
CTTTTTGGGACAGAGCCTCTTGTTTATCAGATCTCATTTCCTCGTAACAAGGAAAATGAAACATGAATTCCAGAGGAACAATGTCTGGGTCCTGAGAAATGTCGTGTATAAGAGGGGAATAAAGGGACACGTGGGACAAATCGGGGTGATCTTTGGGAGGATTTCTCACGACAAAGGGCGCAGACAGGTCCATGTGTGCATTAGGAGCGTGGGCTTTGCAGCGGTCAGTGGAAGGCAGGAGAACATCCAGACAAACGGTGTTTGTCCCATTACTCTGCTTGTGCAGTGACACCAGGAGCACGAAGCTGCAGCTGTGCGCTCTGTTCTGGATGCTGCTGTGCACTTGTGCGTCGCTGTGTGTGTGT
>NW_018139585.1:0-365 GCF_001952655.1 Monopterus albus
TGTGTGTGTGTGAGCCCAGAGAAAAACCCTTGATGATTAGATTAGTCCACTAAAACTCTTGTAGGTTAGGGAAGGTTTGTGGTCATAGTGTAGTTATACAAAGCTAACTTGACTACTGGAGACTGGGTACAAACCACAGTGTCCTGTGTCAAAGTCAAACGCTGTACATCCAACCATTAGCACTGACATCCTACACAAGAGATTTACTGTTTCTTTAGCCTTTTGCTACTACTATCACGACAATCCCGAGAGATCATTAGTGTGAAAAACATAAATAGACTGTCTTAAACTTTTCAACAAATAATCCAGGCAACCATTCTCACAAACTGTCAATATCATAATTTTCAATCACAAGTCAAGGAACT
>NW_018139586.1:0-365 GCF_001952655.1 Monopterus albus
GTCAGCACATCACTGACATCTTGTGGCCTTTACAGGAGTGACAGTCAAATATCTGTTTGGCCTTTGTCCTTTTGACAGTGTGTCTGCCACATACTCTACAGAGTGAGTCTGGACTTTATTTACAAATGAGCCCCAGTAGATCACTTACTAATACAACTAGATCAAACAATAGTGTGATATAGATGTTTTCTGGAGGAGATCTTTGAACTTGAGCAGGAAAAGTTTTAAGTTTTGGTAGTTGCGTTGCATTGTGGGTAATGTTGGTGCCAGGTTTCGAATGGGACAAAGAGTGTTAGATGTTTTTATCCCTTTGTGTCCATAATGAGTTCAGTGTTATTGGAGTACAACACTAAGTCAGTGGAGTG
>NW_018139587.1:0-365 GCF_001952655.1 Monopterus albus
TGTTGTTTTCATATTAATATCAGTAGGGAACAGCTCACCATCACATGACAGTAGTTCTGACTAATGATTGGGTCAAAGGTACAGCAGGGCTTGTTCATTGGGAAAAGACTTTAAAACAAAAAAGTACAGATCCAAAATACACAGGAAGAGTTCCCACTGAGTGTCTGAGAGCTGGCCACAGAAAATGTTTGCTGACAGAGGCAGTGTTTGTCTGTAATTAACACCCAAAACAGGTAAGGCAAAGCTTCTTCTTCTCCTGTAAGAAAAAATGTGTGAACGTCCCCTAAGAAAGCAAAGCCAACATTAAAGACATGGTACACAGGGACAGAGGTGAGGTACTCCCTGTACAGGTAGAGCAACAAACA
>NW_018139588.1:0-365 GCF_001952655.1 Monopterus albus
TGCTACACTGTAATTAAGGACGCCTATCGCTCTGTGCCCTGTGAAGCCCTCAGGCTATCTGACTACTGCATGGTACACCTCATTCCAACCCAGAGGCAGAAACTCAAAACTGCAAAGCCTGTGGGCAAAACAGTGCTGATGTCAAAGTCAGTTTTATTGTTAATTCTACTTTATGAACAAGACATACAGAGTATTGAAATTATGTTTCTCTTAAATCCACAATAAAGCCTGTACACAGACCACACAATACATAAAAAACCACTAGGAGTACTGTAGTGGTGAAAAACAGAAGTTACAAAATACAAATTAAAATGTAATATGTAAGAGAGTACAGGTTGTGGAGTGAGCAGAACAATGCTTGCATA
>NW_018139589.1:0-364 GCF_001952655.1 Monopterus albus
GCCCACTTTAGTGATGTTTTTGAAATGTTTATGATCTTTGGAAGGTTTGAAGTATACCATTAATCAAAACATGTGCCAAGAAAGTATTGTTTGCTCATTGGTAATATCAATTTTGTAACTTAGCCTTGAACCTGAAGGGGTCAGCATGACAAGCATTTGGCATGTGAGGTCATTTTTACTTTTTCAGAGACCTATATTGACCAATGAAATAATAATATATGGCCAAGTAAATCAGAGAGCAAGGTGGGATGGAGCAAACCCTGGGCAAAGAGGGGCAGCTATAGAGGGTACAAAGGGAATGTCTCAAGCTCTGTAGTCGATCCACTTCATGGACTGCAAACAAATGCTTTTGGGGTGTTTTTGA
>NW_018139590.1:0-364 GCF_001952655.1 Monopterus albus
GTGAGGCAACGGCGCTAACCACTGTGTAGCCACCGTGCTGCCTGTTTCATATTCAATAATGAAAATATTTTACACCATTGTGGTTAGAGGGAGATTTTCTAATCTAAATGTTGGATACATGCCAAAAATGTGTGAATAAATGTTAAACCACTTTTATATGAATATCATCATATAAGGTTCAGGTCTATGCAGCCTCACCATTTACAATTACAGAATTATAAATATGGCCAGATCTTTGAAATCCTGAAGCCTCATGATACTGTACTTGCTGTGATTAAATGAATAGTTTTTACCATACTAAAGGAAAAGACTAAAGAAGCTGTGAATTTCTTGCAGTGGGCCTTTCTGTGTGGAATGTGCATGT
>NW_018139591.1:0-364 GCF_001952655.1 Monopterus albus
AAAAAACAAGGAAGTGAAGAAGCAGGCTGAAGGGCAATTGGCAGTACAAAATTCAGCAAAGGTTGGGAGATAACTGATTACTTGAAGTCCACAGAATCTCCACACACACTTGAGGTCTAGTCATTATACAAATCCAACAGCCCTGTGCAGGTTTGCCAGAACTTACACGTTCAAGCATCACAAGTAACGACAGCATTGCAACTATTTGACAATATGAAATGAAAAAGACTAAGTGACTAAAGAAATGATTGACTGCATTTCTATATTTCCACTGTACAAATATTATGCCGATAATACTTTACAATACGGTACACAGAAATGTGCGTAGTTACTAGGAAACAAGTGAGGAACAGTTTGCATCATT
>NW_018139592.1:0-364 GCF_001952655.1 Monopterus albus
CTCTGAAGCTCAATGGCAAAAGGTTTCACAGCTAATTTAATGTGTGCTGCCTCAAGTCTAGTGATTTCTGCCACTAATGAAGATTCATCTCTTGATGTACCTGTGAGAAGAAGTGTGTGTGTACAGTGAGTGTGTGAACACGGGGAAAATCACACCTAGATTTCCTCTCAGTTCTGCTCTGAGATGTGAATGAGAGGGAATCCAAGCAGAATGTGAGTGGAAGAGAATGATGGGCATAAATGCACACACAGACAAGTTTTATGCTACAAACGAAGAAAGAAATCTTTAGAAAAGGCAGGATTCTTCATCCCTGAAATCTTTATGTCTGTGTGGTTTTGGCTTTCTGCTATAAATGTCAAAACAG
>NW_018139593.1:0-364 GCF_001952655.1 Monopterus albus
CTATGTGTTAGTTTCAACCTATTTATTTAAGTGTCCCTTGCTGGAAGGGGGCTGCAGAGACCTCTCCATAGCTTAACTGTTCCTCCAAGTATACAATCAAGGAGCTTTGCCCATACTGCTAATGAGTAAAGACTATTATAATAATCATAAACAAGCAGCATGCACAGACAGAATGCCAGGGTAACATCAGCAGTGTTTACTGTACAACAATATAAAAGTTGCAGTTACAAACTTTCTAAGTCACTTGAATTTTGTTTTTCTTCAAAGCCAACCTGAATGTTCATCTGAGGAAGCACACAGGAGAGAAGTTCACCTGTCAGCATTGTCCTTTCAACTGCCTCAGCCCAGGACACCTCAAGGTGTT
>NW_018139594.1:0-364 GCF_001952655.1 Monopterus albus
TGTGTTTGCTGTCAACATCCTCATACTGTATACAGCCACTATCGGGTAGGACTGGTGGGTTGACAAAGTAGTGCATGGACTATTTATTGTGTTCTGCAGAGAAGAGTGAGCAAGATGTAGCTTGTGTGAAATAGCATTTGGAATTACAAAGTTCAGAAAACAGAGCAGCATTGATTTTCATTCAAGAACAGTATGTTGTATGGCTCTCACTCCGGAGAAAGAGCTTATGAAGAAGTCAGTGTGAGGAGATCATTTTCTTCAAAGCTGTATATAGATGATACAAAGCCTCTACCAATCTGCTGTCTTATGTTGCCTTTATAGCTCAAAATCCATCCACACACACGCACCAGCTCATACAAAGTCA
>NW_018139595.1:0-364 GCF_001952655.1 Monopterus albus
TTTTTTTTTTAAATTTACAACAGAGCTGTTTTTCATTAACCTTGACTGTCAGCCAGGCATGTTGGACTAGGAGGTGCATTCACCCCTTGTTTTTCCAACTGTACACAAGTGTACCATCTAACTTCAACTTCAACCGTGGTTGAAGTAATCGCCTTTCTTGTAACAGCAGATTTGGGTAAGTGTTAAAATGACTCAATACTTTGCATGTAAAGTAGAAACAACCATGAAATACATGTTATGTCATAATAGGGTGATAAAATGATATTGGTATTTGAGTGAAGGTGCAAAGTTTAACATAAGATAATGTTTGGAACAGTCATTGCAATCAGTTTATGCTTTAAAAAGTCATTTTATTAGTTGTTGT
>NW_018139596.1:0-364 GCF_001952655.1 Monopterus albus
AGAATTTATCTAGGGACATTTAGGTATCAGACAGAAAAGAATCTGTCCAGCCACTGACGTTCGGTTACGCTGCCTAACAAATAGAAGGACACGACCGTTTCATCATATCGGACAGAAAGTAACTGTAGAAATTCTCTGGGTTGCATCGTGCTGTGTTTGGTCAGTGATAACGGCTGAACAAACGGCTCCGAGTCAACAGAGCTGACTCTGTTCACCTGTGGTAACCAAACACACACTGATCTGTGTTGCCCTGTCCTGTACGTGTGCATGTGCACACAAACATTCATGTTCTGTACTAATGTATGTGTGGCATGACCTTGTTTACATTGTGAAATGCAGCAGTCGACCTAAGAATTGCAAGATG
>NW_018139597.1:0-364 GCF_001952655.1 Monopterus albus
TGCACCATTAGCCCCAGATCAAATGATCTCTGTACACCAAAAGTCAAGGACTAAAACATGGTGACTTGGACTGACTTGCCCCACTGAGATAATTACAGAAACCTCTTTAGACTTTCAAACAGCTTAAGACAAAATGTTTTTTACATCTCAATGCACGTTCCACTACATTCTTGCTGCTCATGACTGAGTAAAAGATCTACTTTTACTATAATTGCTATAATAACCAAACAATTATGAGCCAGCAAATTCTTCGTTTGGCCTTGTTAGAGTCATCAGCTGATCGGCAAGAAACCTGACTGACTACTGCTCCATCTAATCACTCTCTATTTATGTCCTAATAAATTCACTTACACAGCAGGAAACA
>NW_018139598.1:0-364 GCF_001952655.1 Monopterus albus
AAAGTGACTGCACTTTGTTGCATTGTCATCCACATGAAGCATGAACCGGCCTTTTCCCACTTTGTTAGTAGTTCACATTGTACCAACTGGTGGGATTACTGGGAAATTTCCTGTGCATTGTTTCATAAGATCTGCTGGTACGGAGCAAAAAAGACAAGACAGTTGTGTGTGTTTTATTATTTCTACTGTCAATGAGCAAAAAAGTCTGAGTCAGACATGAAAATGTTGTGTTGCTGTCCAGGTGTAACAATGAGAACGAATGGTACCAGATCCACGAGAACATCATCCGCAAGTCCAGCACCAAATACACGGCTCCCAGCACAAACTACGGTACGACGGGCAGAGAGAGAGAGAGTGTGTGTGT
>NW_018139599.1:0-364 GCF_001952655.1 Monopterus albus
TGTCTTCCTGTAAAAATACCCTGTTACTTTAGTAAAAGTATGTAAGTGTAATCAGGGAAATGTACTTAAAATATCAAAAGAATAGTAATCCTGTTGCCAGATTTTCAGCTCCGTTACATATACATAGTTGTGTAGTTTAGTTTCTGAGAAATTCTCTCTAAGGCAACTTTAGCTGTTGGATAAATGTCGTGCAGTAAAAACTACAATATTTCAGTGTAGTAGAGTAGAAATGGAAAGTTACATGAAAAGAGAAACTCAAAGTACAAGTACCTAAATTTGTACTGAAGTACAGTACTTATCACTGATTTTCTCTTTGTACTTTCTAAAGTACCACTGTCTGGTGAGCAGCAGCAGTCAGGAAAAA
>NW_018139600.1:0-364 GCF_001952655.1 Monopterus albus
ATTATAGTCTGCAACAGGAAAGGGCTTCACTAAGGCAGTAACAACAAAAATACCCCAACATCAAAAACAACATCAAATAAATCCCTAAAGCAAAGTTTAAAGGGGCTATAAACGTTGTTGTACCAGGACAGAAGCAGGTTGGTTTGTGTTTCTCCAACTGTTTAGCTTCACTCATGTCTAACTTTGTAACAACATCAGGACAAGTGGGGACAGAGGTGTTACTTTCACATTCCAGTCACGTCTGCTGTGTTTTGGTTCAGTCAAGGAGAAAAAGCTGATCAGTGACTGTGAGCACAAACGTGCTCAGTGCTCCCTCAGCAGTGAACACAACACCCAGGGCTCCGTGCACACACTGGTTTTACTG
>NW_018139601.1:0-364 GCF_001952655.1 Monopterus albus
GCCAAAAACATAATACAATTTAATGCAGCGGAACTCCATGTTTTCTTTCTTTTTTAAAAATTATTTTTATACCACATTAATCATCTTACGACACCCTGCCAATTTATACTGTGTCCCTCCGGTGGGGCCTGAACTCCAGGTTGGGAACCACTGGACTCTGTCAAACAAATCAGTTAAAACTAGCTTCACCTGAAACAGCTACACATAAAATTCTGCTTACAAATCAGTATTCATTGTCTAAAAATGTGTTATATAATGTATCAATGTGGAACAAGTAGCTGGTCTTTTGATACTTTAAGTATATTTTAATACTAATGTGCTTTTACTTAAGCATGATTTTAAATGCAAGGCTTTTATTTACATT
>NW_018139602.1:0-364 GCF_001952655.1 Monopterus albus
GTGTGTGTGCGTGCGCGTGCATGTGTACCTGTGTATTCCAGAGCAGACGATACAGAGTGTGATGCCCAGGTTGATGGAGGCCCAGTCAGGGCCGGGCTCTCCGCAGTCACAGCACTGCCGGTTGCCCGGGATTGACTGAACCTCCTCCAGTGCCTTGAAGCCTTCATTGTTCTGATCCACGCCTCCTCCTCCTCCACCTCCTCCCAAACTGCTGCTCGACACTGAGCTGCAACGCTGTCTCTGATAAGCACACAGAAAAATAACAGAATGAGGAGACGCACAAAGACGTGTAACTTCCTCTGTATCTCTTCAGATTAAACTCCTACTGGAAGTGCTATAATATAATGTGTGTGTGTGTGTGTGT
>NW_018139603.1:0-364 GCF_001952655.1 Monopterus albus
GTGGAAGCAAAAGTATGAGGAAAGCCAGGCAGAGCTGGAGGGAGCTCAAAAAGAAGCTCGTTCTCTCAGCACTGAGATGTTCAAGCTGAAAAACTCATATGAAGAGGCTCTCGACCACTTGGAGACCTTGAAGAGAGAGAACAAAAATCTACAACGTATGCACAGTTTTAAAAAAGCACAGTATTTAGATAGGCGACCAATAAAAAGAAGTGACAATGGTCTGATTGTGCCAAGGTTTAAAGATTTTACAACTGATTTAGTTTTGTGCACTCTGTGCATCACCCTTTTAGCAAGCTGTGTCATATGCTTTGAACAAAAGGACAAGTTAAGAAAACTGTGCCCCCCTGTGGGCCAACAGGCTTAA
>NW_018139604.1:0-364 GCF_001952655.1 Monopterus albus
AACAGGAATGTAAACAAGAAATGAACACATCTGCTTCCAAAACATTTAATTACAAGTTCATTTGGAACAAGGCGGATTTCCCACTTTACTAATGAACTCTTGTCTGTGTCCAGGCTGAGCTGTCTCCTACCTTCTGTACCATGATGACATGAGGACCAATCAGTTGAAATCCTCGAGAGAAGAACATGACATTGCACCAGCAGAAAACCAAACACACTGCCATCACATCGCCTTCTCGTTGCACATCACAGACTCTGAACACCAGCAGCAACAGTACCGAACATGCGAAGGTGATACTGATCACAACAGCAACAGAAAAGTCAGAAGGGTTTTCAACACAGCAGGCTTCATTTTACTGCTCAGA
>NW_018139605.1:0-364 GCF_001952655.1 Monopterus albus
AATTTTGCATCATTGCTGTCAGCTGTAGACTCACTTAATGGCAATTTCTAAAATACTAATAGTTGATTTCATTCAGAAGAGTCTAAGCACTGCTGCACTTTGACTCTGTCATAAGACCCCTCAAGGTCTGATTATTCAATTATCTAGATCTGAAAGTGGAATTCCACTGATACAGTCCTGCTTCATCTCCTGAAGGCATAAGCAAGGCTTGCAGACCAGATGTTTTTGAAGTCCCTGTAGTTGGGACACATGTCCTGAGCACTTGGGGAAGGGGATGAGAACCAGGGTGAGCATGCAAAGGGGTTCAGGAGGATGAACAAGTCACCGAGCCAGGGACTGTGGAGAAGCACTTTGCCTGCAGCAC
>NW_018139606.1:0-364 GCF_001952655.1 Monopterus albus
TTGACAGAAATGTGGATGGTTAGTCATGTTATAAATTACAAGTCTGAATTCAGCGCAGCCATAGCTCTGGGAAAGAAATTGTTCTTAAATCTAGCGGTGCAGGAGTAGATGGCTTTATAATGCCTGCCTGATTGCAACGGTTCAAAGTGGTGATAGCCTGGATGTGTGGGATCCTTACAGCTACTCCTTGCCTTTCTGAGACACTGTGCACTGTATATGTCCTCCAGTGCTGGAAGCTGAGTCCCAATGATCCTTTGTGTGCTGGACACAGCATGCTGGAGCTCCCCTCTATCTGCTGCAGTGCAACTGAGGTACCATGTTGAGATGCAGGATGTCATGATGCTCTCTGTAGAGCAGCGGTAAA
>NW_018139607.1:0-364 GCF_001952655.1 Monopterus albus
GTCCCACACCCCGTGGCTGGGTGTGGCCACTGTGCGGTTCTGCAACGACAGTGCAGGGTTGATCTGCTGGGGCTGGCAGTCACACAGACACATACAGTACATAGACACACAGACAGTGTATGAAGTCAAAGGTTAAAAGGATTCCAGCTGCCAACAGGATTTCAGGATCAACTGACTATTTAACTGAGTGACTGTCTCATCATAGTATTAGACATTAATTCTTATCTTTTATCTGGAAATAGGCTGTACACACTTTTTATGATGAACATGCAAAACAGCAGACAAGTGTAGAAGAACATGAATCCAAAATTCAAAGTAAACGTTCTCAGAGAAAAAGAGCAGAAAAGATGTGCATGATAAATAT
>NW_018139608.1:0-364 GCF_001952655.1 Monopterus albus
CAGAGCAAGTTTGAAAGAGTTGTACTGGTTATACTGATACTTATGTACTGAATAATGCCATTAGCGGTATGTATAGCTGCATTAAACCTCAAGGGTAAAACAGGTGTCTCTTGCTGCTAAATGTTATCACACAAAACCTGTGTTTTAACACTATTTATGGTTGAACTGCTTTAATTTATTTACCTGGTAGTTAGATTGGCATCACATAAAAGGTGAGTAGACAGGAGAACGTGAAAGCTTTTGTCAGTTTCGGACTTTTGTGCACAACATATGGCTATTTCCAGGTGTCAGCATATAGTCTTAAGGTGTACAGCAGTCCTGGGTCTTTGTTGATACCATTTCTGTTTCAAAATGTGCCACACAT
>NW_018139609.1:0-364 GCF_001952655.1 Monopterus albus
TTAAAAAAAAAAGCACCATTTGAGCACAGACAAAATAAAAATGTTATTTTTTTCCCTGAACATAGTATATGACTTTGATTTGTCACAAAAGGATACTTGTGGTCAAAGTTGTACCAAATTCTGAAAAGCCAGGCACTTTCTTGTTTGGTGCTTCTCCTCTCTGAGCCGTCAGAGATACTCATCTGGGGAAAAGAAAAAAAAACAGCTCATGTTTTTAAGTATTCTCATTGTTAAGGATAAGGATAATCAGATCAGTCACATTATCTCAACAAGTCTTTCTTAAGAGCGACACTCACAGAGTTATCTTGATCGGGGTCTACTCCCACTCTGTGACAAAAACAAAAAAACCACATGTGAATCAGGT
>NW_018139610.1:0-364 GCF_001952655.1 Monopterus albus
CATTGCATAGGAGAAAATGTTAGCATTATGTGTTTGATAAGAATACTGCCTCAAAATCTTCCATGTATGCTTCAACTATTGCACTTTGTATAAGGTGGTTAGTCACAATGGAGTAAAGGACATTAGGTTTGTACTGCTCTGTAACTGACCCAAAAGGAGAAGGCATTAGCCGTCCCAGCTTCATTTGTTCTAGGCAGTTTCCCCTGCTGTGCTAATGCTCTGTTTTTGACAACAAAATGAACAGGCTGTCACTTCAGCTATTGCCATCACCTAATCTTACTTTTGCCACAGATGGTTTGAAAAATACAGTATCTTTGGATGTTATCTAACAGCTGTGCTCTTACTTTAAGCAGCATATGCAGCT
>NW_018139611.1:0-364 GCF_001952655.1 Monopterus albus
GGTGACCACGTGGTAGGTGATGGCGTCAGAGTGGTTCGTCATGGCACTTGGGTGTTGACGCCGCCATCGCCGGTAACCCACATAGAGGACAAGGAAGCACGGAGGCAGGAGGACGAGTTTGGTCATGATGGGGGCAGCAGTGATGACAGCGATGTCTCTGATGGGGCACGCAGAATCGAGAGAGGAGTTGGAGGAGAAAGAGGAGTTTGTTGACATTTCTGTGGAGGCCTGAGGAGCAGAGAAAGATGATGAGGATGATGAAATTCTCATCTTGAATGAGAATAAGCTAATGTACTATATACTTGTAATGGGAAGTACTTTACATCCTGTTTGTTTTATCTGATTCCGCAAAGGAACTGAAGTT
>NW_018139612.1:0-364 GCF_001952655.1 Monopterus albus
CATTTGATCCAAGACTAATTTATATTATAATCCCTTGCCACTTCCAGAACCATCCTTGTAACCAGACTGAACATACATTTTTCTACAGTCTATAAAATGTGTTCATTGGTTGTTATATTTTTTGTATATTAGATATAGAATGTTTTCCTTTGTTAGTTTATAATATATTTAATTTATTATGAAGTGAAACAAAGAAAAACATAGAATCATTTCATTTAAAACCAGAAAGTTGCTAATAGGACCATTACTTTTTCTTGCCACTGTGTATATATATGATTACACACAAAAAAATATTCTTCCATGTGTATGAATAATTAGCATGGAACTACAAACATGTTGAGGTAAAATTCCATGTGACCCAGGA
>NW_018139613.1:0-364 GCF_001952655.1 Monopterus albus
GTCATGAAATAAAAACAGTTCATTAAGATGTGAAGAAAGGCTGTTTTTAAATGGCTGTTTGCTGCAGGCATTGTATTTACTTCCCTTACTTCAAAAAACAAAAAGTGTAATTTGGCCAAAGTTTTGCATATAACTGAATATAGAGTGAGTCAATAATACAGTATATAATAGAGTAACAATGTTCATATGTGCATGTATTTTATGATGATTTAAGCCCAAATCTATTTTGCACATAAACATACTGAACTAGAAGGGTGTGTGTGTATACAGTATGTGTACCATACTTGCTGTGGTGCTAGGGGGCACGGGAGGCACTGCTTGTGCTCTCCTGGTCTGTATCCGTGTCTTCAAAGCTGGACGTCTT
>NW_018139614.1:0-364 GCF_001952655.1 Monopterus albus
AATAATTTCCCAGTTGTCCACAGACTCGTGCTCCTCGGCCTAGCAGGTCATTCGGCATTTTCTAGTTTTCAAGTCAAAGAGTCATATGTTGGTTTTGGCAAACCAAACTACCCTTGATAGGTTTTCTTTGATAGATTTGCTTCAGATGACAGAAATATGTATTTTGTGAATATGAAACAACTTCATTCTTAAATGTTCCAAGATCAACCAAAGTTTCTTCTATTTCCCAGATAAGTTGGGGCTAATGGCTTTACTAATGTGAATAAACTGGTTAATGCTCATTTGATCAGTAACAAGACCAACTTTTAGGTTGTCAGGGTTTGGAAAACCCTATTTTCTGAACCACTTGATGTATCATCTGGAA
>NW_018139615.1:0-364 GCF_001952655.1 Monopterus albus
ACCGCTGACATCATGATCTCCTTTGGCAGTCGAGGTGAGTACCAAAGAGCTTTTCCTGTGTTTCCCAGTTATATACTCTACTAATTCTATCTTCATTTTATTGGCTATGATGTCCCATAAATTGTGTTAGCTTTAACAAGCTGATCAATCTTAGTAATAGGATGCATTTTGAAAATCTATTTCTCATTTGCTGATTTTACACTAATGCCTTCTATCTACCATTTTGGTTGACAAAACTGACATGAATATATTCTTGTTAACAGCACATGGAGATTTTTACCCATTCGATGGCCCTGATGGTACTCTGGCCCATGCCTTTGCTCCGGGTGCTGGCATCGGAGGAGATGCTCATTTTGATGAAGAT
>NW_018139616.1:0-364 GCF_001952655.1 Monopterus albus
ACCAGGTGAATCCCAAATCCTCTGACTGGATCCTCGTTTCCCTCATTCATGGCTTATTCCCGCCCACGTAAGACACGAGGAGGAACCGAGGAGACACGTTTTAACTGACATGATTTCCAATGAAGGGGTGTGTCAGTCCGTAACAGACTTGTGGTCTATCCTCCAGCTCCTCCAGCTCCTCCAGCAGCCTCCTCGCTCCTCAGAGCTTTGGGACATCTTTCTTCGTGGCAAGCCAGAACGGCTTCCTGGTCAAGTTGGGATTGAGGACAGGGAAATGGGATTCACTTTATGTGAAGTGTGTGGAGGACAAAAACATCACACTTCACAGAGTTTGTGTCTTAAGCAGCGACAAGTGTGTAGCGAC
>NW_018139617.1:0-364 GCF_001952655.1 Monopterus albus
GTCCTGTATGTGCTTTATCTTATGTAAATGTTGTTAAATGAACATTTAAGTTAAGGATTGTTTTGAGACAAAACACAGGAAAACTTTCATAAATGAGACAGACAGGGCAGAATCCATTAAATGTGCTGTGCCCAGTTATGGAAAGTAGGCCAAAGCTCTCAAAGTCTTTGTGTGACTGAAGCAAGCTATGGCATTGTAAAAATGCAACACCCTGTTGTGTTTTAATACACAGGGCTGCATTGATCTGGGGGTGAAAGGTTTCAGGGGGAGTGTTGTAGTTGTGTACGATACAATCGTGTTGTGACAAGTCAGTATGACTGGCTTCATTTAGGTTTCCAGCCTTCAAGTTTCCGTTGTGTTTTGG
>NW_018139618.1:0-364 GCF_001952655.1 Monopterus albus
AGTACTTCTCAATGTGGTTTTGTCATTTTTGCAGTTGTGTATCCATGTGTGTCAGTTATGTGATCCTACATATATCCTCTAAAGGCAGATCACTGTCTTCACCCTTGTCCTGTGTTGGCCACTTTTTCCTGTCCAGACCATCTGACAGAATCATTTTTTGCAAGCAGCCTAGACAATATACAGTGAAGCACAGCAAAAGACTGCAGACTAGAACATATAAGAAAATTGTCAATTCTAATAATCAAAAATTCCGTTTGATCAGTCCATGGTCAGGTTGTAGGCAATTTCGAGCATAATGTGGTTGTGCATGTCTAAAATAACAGCAAGCTGAGTATTTTCCAGTCATTTTGAGCATTTCCCCCAA
>NW_018139619.1:0-364 GCF_001952655.1 Monopterus albus
GCAGGATTAAACCATTATAAAAATCAGCTTTGTAAATGCTTCACAAGACGGGAAATGCATTCTGCTCATGTGTTAGGGCTCATAATGCATTTTGGTGAGTAACACTTAGGCCCATTGTAAGCATAGCTTTTGCTTGTTTACAAGAAAGCCAATATCTTTAATGGTTCAAGTATTTTAAATCATGAATTTTCTACACTTGTGTCTGCTAGCATCCTTTACATGTGATGTTGTGTTACTGCCACTATGGGCAGAAGAGTGAGAAATCAACAGCAGGGTGTGCCTGTGTGTTTTCATGCATGCGTGTGCGCCTTTGTGCATGATAAAACAAAGAGTCACCACTAGTGAAAACAGCTGCATAGCACTA
>NW_018139620.1:0-364 GCF_001952655.1 Monopterus albus
CCAGCCCACACGGAGGTGCTGTGGAGAGGGAGGACACAAAGAGAAGGGAGTGAGGGAGACAGGAAGTGAAAGGGGAAGGAGAGGTGAGTGCAGGACGGCGTGATAACACAAAGCATTCTGATTGTAACTTTAGAGACAATCGGTGTTCGATGTGTTACCTCCATTGTGTAGGGGGTGTACTGGTTGTCGAAGATGAGGGCCTCCTGGATGAGCTGGTGGGACCCCTCCAGCTTGTTGATCTCAGGGTTGTAAGACATGATGTTCTCCTGGTACTCCTTCAGGTGGGTCAGCTGGTCCTCCAGGGTGCCGTTAATTTCAATGGATATCCTGCCAATTTCCTGACAACACACACACACACACACAC
>NW_018139621.1:0-364 GCF_001952655.1 Monopterus albus
CGCTGCCTTGTGCAGCTTTAAAATTAATACAATGAAAAATACAGTGTTGTTGTCCTGAAGAACTCAGTGTGAGAGGCAGCTTATGTCTGTATGACCTTTAATGCGCCCTTAGGTTTGCATGTTTGGTTTCCTAGCACGTGCTGAGGCTATTAGCTACCTGGGTAATGGTGAAACCTGATGCTGCATTTCCCAGGTTACCCTCAGACTGACCACAAGCGCGGGGTGAGAGCTCGGCTCCTGAGGCTCTTTCCATGCTCCACAGCCAAAAAGCCGTCCTCCTGTAATCAAAGCAAGTGGCTCTTCCACAACTCTTGTACTTTCTCTTTCTCTCTGTGATGATTGTTTTGTTTTCGTAATGTGTTTT
>NW_018139622.1:0-364 GCF_001952655.1 Monopterus albus
AGGTGATAATGTTCCATTTGTGTTCAACCTGTTTCAGAGGGATGGTGATTCTACTTTATTTAACAATTATTTTATTACTTACGTTCAACATTTATCTGTTTTATATCATTGTAAACTGAAAATCTTTACGTTCTCGATTGTTGGTCAAACAAAACAAGACATCTGAAGATTCCCTGTTGGCCTCTGGCAAGTGACATTTCATAGATAGACGATTAATCAAAAATAGACAATACACTGTAGTAAGACATTTATTGTGAGCTGGCATTAAAGTATCTTAATGTCACTGACCTGTTGAACTGGAGTGCTGTGCCAGATCTCTGCTGAGGCATCTGAAATAAAGTATATGTTGGCTGATTGAGACGTG
>NW_018139623.1:0-364 GCF_001952655.1 Monopterus albus
CTAGAGATTCTGCCAAGGAATGACACTAGATTCAGGCTGTCCTTTTATGTAGGCTTCTGTGCCCCATGCACCACATGACTCAGGATAGCTACTGCTTTTATTTCAAACACAACACAGAACAATACATACTTATATACACTCACTTTTCCCCAAAAAAGAACCCACAAACTAGAATCATAACCTGTCAACCCAAAGTTTCACCCCTAGAACACCTGCTAACAGTGGGCAACAGCACCAGTCATCACCCTCTGGGCATATATCTGTCCATATGTGTGTATGGCCTTGTGTTTGTGTGCATGTGCAGCCTGTGGCCCTCCCCCGGCATGGTACAATACTAGGGACCAGAAACCCAGTAAAGCACATA
>NW_018139624.1:0-364 GCF_001952655.1 Monopterus albus
TGAGGTCACAGGGTTTTCACCCTATGAGTTAATGTTTGGCCGGCAGCCAAGGTTGCCCGTTGACATAGCCTTTGGACTCCCAGTTAGGGAAGGTTCAACTACATCCCACTCACAGTATGTGAGGAACCTTAGGTCATATTTGCGAGAGAGTTATCAGCTAGCATCAGATAATGCAAAGAAGGTAGCTGACAAAAACAAAAAAAGGTTTGACATGAAAATACGAGAAGCAACTCTTAGCATAGGTGACCGAGTCCTAGTGAGAAACCTTCGTTTCCGCAGCAAACACAAACTTGCTGATCGGTGGGAGTCCACCATCTATGTTGTTCAAAAGAAAGCCGGAGAAATGCCTGTTTATACAGTATGC
>NW_018139625.1:0-364 GCF_001952655.1 Monopterus albus
CTTGGTAGACTGTCAGTGGTTGGACAAGTGAGCAGACCCGGCTCTCACAGCTGACTGCCATTACCTTGTATTTAAGGCATCTGAGTACACTGTAAATGATAGTGTTCTGGATTCAGTGATTCTGTTGTATCAAGTCAAATTTGTTGAATTATTTGAAATGTGATATACATTAGGTTGTTGCTGACTGTGCCTCTGCTTAGTAACCAATGCTCTTATTTGCCCCACTGTGGGAAATGTCACCCAGGTGCACTGAGGGTGACTCATTAGCACTGCAGTGCTCTGCAGCAGTGGATCATAAATGGATATGGAATGAGCCCAGGGCAGCCTTGACAAGAAAACTCAAGAAAATAAACAGGAAAAAAAA
>NW_018139626.1:0-363 GCF_001952655.1 Monopterus albus
CGACATATCACAAAATTGTCAGTTTGCTCTTCCTGCTGTGCACGGACCTTTAGTTTTCGCTGTTATTAGTGCACATGCATAATAACTAGAAACCCCTAGCCTAGCAGTTATCTGGCTTCCTGCATTCAAGCTACCATGGGGGAACCGATTTGCGCTTGTGACAAATGATGTGTGTGGGTTTTCACAGTTTTATGGTTAAGGCTTCTACAGTACATATGTGGGATCACAGTTCCTTAGTATATGCAAAATTTGTTATTGTTCATAAAATACACATATCTTTAATCACTACCAATCCACCAAGCACAAGAGCTGCAGTGTGGCAATTCCAGTGCATCACATATATTTACATGGCAGCACAACTTG
>NW_018139627.1:0-363 GCF_001952655.1 Monopterus albus
GTAAAAGATGCCAGATGATGAATATTCATGACAATGTGCTACTTTCCCATCACTGATGTGAGCCTGTCTCCGTCGTCATTACTTCATCCACTGCTGGAGACTTAAGACATCTTATTCTCATGTACTAGAAGGACTGGTGCAGCATCATTCTGATAACTCTTTATCCTTATTTAATGATGTGTTTCACCATCTTGGACTCTGTTGGTCTTTGTAGAAACAAATCTTTTAAGCCCAAAGTCGTGATTAGAACCACTCATACTCTGAAGCAGGGTTTCGGTGTCACTGACACTGCTGTGCGGCCGGCGGGCAGGGGGTTTAAATTGTTGGCTAACCATCGTGCTGGGTGTCAGCCACTGGGGACGG
>NW_018139628.1:0-363 GCF_001952655.1 Monopterus albus
TTTTTTTACACAACCCCGTTAAACAAATACATCAGTACGCTTGTTTCTCATGTCTTTTCTGTAAATTATATTTTTTCTTAGGCGCAAACTTCATTTTATGTTCATGTTCAATTCATGGGGAAAGGAAGACAAGGAGAAGGCCGAGAGAGCCAATAATCAACTATAATATAGCAGGAGGAGAAAATCCATTTGTCTGATGCGCGCCCTCCCACCCCACCACAAAACTGCCTGCTGGCTCGCTGACTGACAGACTGAGTGAATGACACGGAGGTGTATTAATATGCAAACATCATTATCACGGGCAGGTGAGGGTGAAGAAGAGGAGAAAGGGAGCAGAATCTGGTCTTACCAATTAAAGCCTTC
>NW_018139629.1:0-363 GCF_001952655.1 Monopterus albus
ATGAGGGTTATTTCTATCACTTCAAGGAAACTGCAAAAACTGTGGCCAGAGCAGGCACTGTTCAAGGTCTTGATTCTCTCTCAGCCTATATGCTTGAGACAGTAGAACCCCTCTCTATGAGACAAAGCAGTAGTCACTTTCATTAGCAGACCTCAATAGAATAATGGAACAAGGCACACACTTGTTTGAAGGACTGTGTAAGGACTCTATCTGGTATTTTTGTAATGCCCCACCCTGTAAGTGTACATTATTATTTGTTTTCTTGTTCTGTTTGATAGTGCGCTCACACTGCAGTCATTAGCATTCTCCCTGGCAGGAGTGTTTATCGCTTCAACTCTCTACGCTCAACATTTATATTGGTGG
>NW_018139630.1:0-363 GCF_001952655.1 Monopterus albus
TATACCCCTGTGAAGACCTAATGTTAAACCGCATGTGGTTTTACTTCCTTCTAAGTTGCAAGTGTCAGTACTTGTTAGTACTATTACCATGACATGTTTTTTCTTGCATATAAATATATATAGTATACACAGAAATATTTTGAAACTACCTCTTTTCCTAATGTATGAGACTTAGTCACATGTAAATAGTTTTTATGAACAACCAGAGTCATATTATGAACTTTAACAAATGATAACTTGCCTGAAAATGAAGTTCCCATACAGGTCTGCTACTAATCTATAAGTATTTTATTCAGATGAGCAGATATAATGGCAAGGAGATTTCCTATAAAAGTGAAGATCAGCAGCTTAAACAATATATTA
>NW_018139631.1:0-363 GCF_001952655.1 Monopterus albus
CGTGGTTAAAAGTACCGGGTACTACAATTGCTATATAAATCATGTGACTTTACTATACAACCAGGGATGTGTCATGTTTAAACTGTGATTGGCTGAGACGAGAGGACTGATCAGCCTGAGAGAGCAAAGCCTTGTATTCATAGTGGCCGGGTGGGAAGCTTGTTCCCTGTGGCTCTTCGCGGACATGTCTTGGCTATGTGGGGACTTTAATCATATATGTTGCTCTGGACAGCATGTCATTCTAACTAGCAATAAAAAGGTAGATTTTTCATGATTGATTTCCTATAGTAGTTTTAGAAAATTTTTCATCAATTATGTGAATAAAACTGTGACTGAAAAAATAAGATAATATTAAAAAAGGAA
>NW_018139632.1:0-363 GCF_001952655.1 Monopterus albus
TATGTGGTGGTGTCACAGTTGCATGTACAGAGAGGCTAGTTTTGTTGAGGCATTGTGTTTATTTTACAGAGATGGCTTAAGTTGACAAACACTGATACCACTATCAGAACCTAATGGGCGGTATACTCCATGCTTTCCGTAACCATCATCTGGCATAAACTCACAGGTTGAAACAGACTGTCCTAATTTGTTTTTCCGCTGTATTTTCACTGTGTCCCTCTCTGTTTTAAGAAGGGAGGGGATACACTACCCTCTCACACACACATTTGAGCAGAGGGAGAGCAGAGGATGTAAAAAGGATCACTCCATAGTGCAACAATGGGTCATTAACGGAGGCTGTATGAGCAGTTTGTCAAACAGCTG
>NW_018139633.1:0-363 GCF_001952655.1 Monopterus albus
TTTACCTGCTTGTCTTGGCCGCTGACGTCGCCTTGGGTCCTGGAACCTTCAGAAGGTAAAAACAGGCATTGACATATTTTGTGAGTTCAGTACAAACAGTATTATAACATCAACTTTTTTAGTTAAGTAAACGTTTAACGAAGTAAATCAGCCTTTGACTGAACTTTGTTTCCTCCCTTGTTTTAATCCTCAGTCCAAAATAAACTGCGCAGTCACTGCTGCGAAATCTGCTCCAACTGGGAACTGACAGATGCAAACTGGTCATGATGAGTGAGCTGAATGTAAAACAGTGAAGTGTTACTGCTGCAACACAAAATGCCCATCGTCACATACCTGCAGGACATGTTCAGGTAGCTCTGAAAT
>NW_018139634.1:0-363 GCF_001952655.1 Monopterus albus
CGAAGCTGATTTATCAAAGGTGGAAAACCTCGTATAAGATTCCCTTTGAGTGTTTTTGTGAGAAAGGATTGTCTTCTGTCGCTTCTGTTCTTGAGTGGATTGAGAATGCGTGGAACAGCCTTTAGTGAATGTGCTAGGGGACATCACCATTGATGTGCATGTGAGGTGGCGCAAACCCACCTTAGGATGTAATAATCTGAAGAAAATGTCTGATTTACCGTTTTAAAAGTATAGACTTAATTATAATATAATTATAAATAATTATACTAAAATCAGCTGATCTCAAATGTACTCTTGAACATTTGAATACAATTCATATAAATCAGTAATTAAATATAACCTCTAAATGAATGTGACTTTTTT
>NW_018139635.1:0-363 GCF_001952655.1 Monopterus albus
GTATCACAGAGCTGAAAACTGTAGCTGTATTATTTTTAAGTTTCATGTGTAGGAAATTAGATCTTCTGGACAGTTAAAAACAAACAGGTTAGATAGGCTGCACAGAGAATATGGCCCCCAAGTACAACCTCAGTGCAACAAGCTTACTACATGGAACAAGCTTATAAAAATAGCCTGTGAACACCACAGAGTTCTCACCTTTAGCCATGGCTGCACATGGAAAAGAATTGTCTGAACATGCAAGAAACCACAATGTGAGACTTATAAAGACAGGAGAGGGGACAGAGCATCAGTAGTTCCTGAACATGGGCTGAAACCCAGTGGTGCAGCAGAAGTTCAGATGTAAAAGAAGAGCCATATGCT
>NW_018139636.1:0-363 GCF_001952655.1 Monopterus albus
AAAAAATTCCAGGCAGAATCCTTTTTGTTAGTGGCTTAATTATTTCTGTTTATTTTATTTCTGGCTTGGGAACTTGCAGTTTATCCCAGTTATCATTATAAAAAAGACACAGCTCCATTGTTACAGCTTCGCTGAGAGCATGCAAGCTCCACCCAGCTCCTTTTAAGTAGTATGTGAGGCTGTTTTTGGTCAAAAGCATAGAATTCTCTGCTAACGCTAGCATCGTAAGCATAAACTGCATATAGAAATAGGTGGATTAACGATGGCCTGGTAAGAATTAAACCCCTTGTGCACCTTTTATGTGTAGCATTTAATGTTTGACAATGTTTGTTAATTTTTTTCTCCAGTGTCTTTCAACATCTA
>NW_018139637.1:0-363 GCF_001952655.1 Monopterus albus
TTTTTTTTTTACACACATTTTTATCTGCATGTTGTCTTACTACTGAGCCTTCTCCTGTCTGAGTACTTTGAAACAGGAGTTCCAATCTTTCACGAAGCTCAATTAAATCAACAGATTTCCTTCCCGTGTGGAGGGCTCTGTCAGACATGATGTTTCTCAGGATATATTGATACTGTTATGCAGTGTGGTGCAATGTGAGTTTAATTTTATAGATTAAATTACATACACTATCATGTCGTTGTGCATCTATCTTGATTTGATTGCCTTCTGAAGTTTGAATGATTTATTTTTCATTTTGGTGATGCTGTCTATAATGACAATGGAATTATCCATCAGTCCTGCATTTGCAGATGTCCTCCTTCC
>NW_018139638.1:0-363 GCF_001952655.1 Monopterus albus
TTTCTCAGGGTAGTAAGAATAAAGTGGGCAGGTTCATACGAATAGAACAAACGTGTAATAGGCTTGACATCCATAAACTCTTAAGTCTTCCATCAGGATATGGAGCCTGTGTTCATTTTGGGTTTGAAGATTCGTTTTGACCTAGTGACAAGTTCTTTGACATCACAAGTGTTTAGATAAACAACTTCTGTGTAAAGCGGACTGTTAAGTTACCCTCCCTCTGTCTCTAGATGGGGCCCTCTACAAAAACGTTAGCGCACTTCTGTGCGTGTACGTGCCCGTCTCTCTACTTCAGGACAGAGGCCACTTTGGACCCTCAGTTCTGCAGGAGCCGCGCTGCTCTCGACGTCTCTGCCGAGCTGT
>NW_018139639.1:0-363 GCF_001952655.1 Monopterus albus
ACAAACATTGTAAAACCATCCACTGCTGTGTCTATGAAATGTGTCCCCTTTTGATAAGGTTGATGATACAGTAAAGCTGACATGATAAAACTTGGAATGAATATTTCATTAGATTTTCTTCCAAAAACAAAGGTTAAATATGAACTGGATGTCTCTTATGATTCCTTCATTCCCACATTTTGAAGGACTCTTTAGAACAAATTATTTTCTTCACTGATTTTCATTAGGCACTTCTGTATTTACGTTTTTAAAGGCTATTTCTTAGTTTTAGGTGGATTTTCTGTTTGCTTTTTACAGTCATGTTGACAGCACGTTTTAGTATCTTATTTCTGATTAAAAATATTAACTCCTAGAAATTGTACT
>NW_018139640.1:0-363 GCF_001952655.1 Monopterus albus
CAAAGGTGTTGCTGAACACACTTTCCTCCCTAACTGCATCCGTTATAGTAGCACACGGTCTTGGTGAACAACCTGGACAGCACAACGCTTCACAAGAATTGCCCAGGCAAACTGATTAGCAGAGGTTGCATAGCAATGTGCTGCAAAGCGAATGGATGATGTAACCGATCCATCATCCGCTGAGCGGAATCGGACAGCTCCTGACACGTCTCATCATCAATGTAGGTACTGGTTCATGATTTAAACAAGCGCCTCACTCGTTCAGTACCACTGCATTAAGACCAGTATTATATTACATAAGTGACATTTGTTGAAGGGTTCTTTACTTTACCTGAGGCTGTGCACCTTAACCATAAAACACTG
>NW_018139641.1:0-363 GCF_001952655.1 Monopterus albus
ATGGTCTTAGAAAGCACAAATTATGTTGTTCTGTCATAAAAAAGGTGTCAAATCAGACAATGCTTCTATGTGACATTACAGGGGGTAAATTTAGTATTTTCTCATTTAATTTGGAGTATTTGTTATGTGTCTTACAAAATAAATTTGCCTTTAATCAGGTTACCACAAATAAACGACATGTGTATGACTATACAATGCACAGAGACTATATGAGAAAGTCTATGGGGGTTTTAGAAAGGACCACATCTTATTTGGGTCTCGTAGGTGGTTGATTCAGCCATGGTTTTGCGTCACTAATAACTTTTCTTTAGGGAAATAGTCTTTGTTTGCCAACAAACTCCTTCATACTCAGTTACAGTAAAA
>NW_018139642.1:0-363 GCF_001952655.1 Monopterus albus
GATGAGTGACACAATAGTGTAGCACTGGTTTTCAAAGTGGGAAGCACAGCTCACGTGTGGGGGGGATAAGAGAAAAAAAAATAATCCAGAAAAAATGATTATAGACATCAAATATCAGCTAGGCTATGTGTAGGCCAAAATAGATTGACACCTACAGTGAGTTTGGGGTGAGAAGAAAGGTATGACAGTGATTGGGGTGATTTTGTATACAAAACTAGAGGAACTGTTGTCTCAGAAGAAAGTAACTGAGATATTATTAAAATTATGAATACAGAGGCAACAGAAGCATCATAAGACATTGCATTACACATAGCTGAGGCAGGTGTATGGAATGTGCATGATGCTGAGACAGTAATATGACAA
>NW_018139643.1:0-363 GCF_001952655.1 Monopterus albus
TTTTATTTGTTTAATCCACTTCAGTGTGGTATAAATATGTTTAAACAGTTTTTCAAATGTGTGAATAATGTCAACAACTGTTAGAAAATTATATAATTTTGCTGTAATTTCAGCCTAATTATGTTTTTGGCTTTGAATTCTAGCTCCAAGTGGGGGTGTGACACTTGCAAAACACCCAGCAACCATTTTCCTGGCTGCCGTGCTGACAACTGTGCTGCAAATCCTACATCAACTAGCCTAAAGTCACGTGTGACATCTTAAGATTCAAGAATCAGTTAATCAGTAATCAATAATGCTTTATTGCAACTGCCAGTGTTGTAGTACACAAGACCAGCACTGATTTTCAGGACTCATGACTTGACT
>NW_018139644.1:0-363 GCF_001952655.1 Monopterus albus
GCTCTTGATGACAGCAAACACAGGAATCAACCTATCACCATCAGGGGTGGCTTTTGTTCTCATTCAGTCACAGCAAACATCACAGTCACCTGTTAAGTGTTGCTCTCAGAATTAGCGAGTGGTATTGTTTGCTTCTCCCCCAAGACCAAGTCAAGTTTTGCTTTGACACTTGCATTGTTCATCTCACCTCATCTGGAAGATACCTTTCGAGGTGACACATGAAAAAAAGCAAATGTAGACAAACTGTGTGTGTTTAGTGTAGTAGTGGTTGGACCTCAACTCTCTACAATACCAACTTCTCTCACTTTTAGGCATTTTCTGAAACGACTGATAATGTTGAAGTCTCTCAGAGGTTGGAGTTGC
>NW_018139645.1:0-363 GCF_001952655.1 Monopterus albus
ACAGGCAACAACATCAATCATGATAAACAACACCCTCTCATCGGTACAGCAAGCAATAAAAATTTTGAATGGATCAAAACCTGTAAAACCCCAAGTCTGCATTAAAACAGACAAATTATTAAACATTAATCTTAGCTCTCCACTGACATCTCTCATCAGCATTATAATCATTACATTTCCAAACCTTGTAAGCCGATTATTTTGTATCTGTGCAGTCATATGAGTCATTTCCCTTTGCTGTCAGCACTACATGGATGGAGCCCTGAGCAACAACATGCCGTTGTTCGAGCAGAGAAACACCATCACTATGGCTGCGTTTTCAGGCAAGAGCGACATCTGCCCCAAGGAGGATACCTTCAGCTT
>NW_018139646.1:0-363 GCF_001952655.1 Monopterus albus
TCAACTACAATCTGCCTAGGATATTAAAGATGGCTAATGTGTCTGTCTTTAGAGACCCCTGTTCCATCTTTGGAGCAAAGCACTCAGTGGCTGGATGTGTTCCCCCATGAGCCTGTGAATCTGACCTGTGGGATAAAAGGCAGTTCTGACTGGATGTATACATGGTACAAAGATGGACAGCAGATCCAGGCTGATAAAACTGTGTCTTTTGACCTGGATAAAACTAGCCTTTCCATCAGTTCCGCTTCACCTTCACATCGTGGACAATACAGCTGCAGAGGCCAACTCAAGAGGAGTTCTGTCATCAGCAAAGTCAGTCTTGGGCTAACGCTTGATGTTTATGGTGAGATTGTCTTCTTTTTT
>NW_018139647.1:0-363 GCF_001952655.1 Monopterus albus
TAGGCTATAACAAGCACATCCCATTTATAAGCATATTTACAATGAGTAAAGAAGATTTTCAGGCAAAGAAAAACCCAAGGATAGAGGAAACTAAATCTGTTAGTCTCTCAGTATGTGAAGTATGTATGAGATCCCAACCTGGACTCAGAAGACACTGCTCAGAGCACAGAGGCACAAAGAGTGGACAACGACCAGCCTAGGAGATTCCACCAACAGCACAACAGTAGCCACAAGAACCTCTACTGCTGTTTGATCTGTCAACCTAATTACATCACTTAGGTACACAGAGTGAGATCAAATGGCTTTGTGATGCATCGGAGATCACTTGTGTGGTGAGTGGACTTGAAGACACTATCTCAGACA
>NW_018139648.1:0-363 GCF_001952655.1 Monopterus albus
TGCTTTGAATTGTTTCATCTTTCTAGGAACATCTAGGATATATTTTGAAATAAGTACAAACATAACCCTTCAGAGTGAGAATTCTATCAGTGCTGTTAATAAAACCCACCTGTGTGTGTTGCAGAACGGATCCACAGCACTGTACATCACCTCCATGCTTGCCTAAGGATGTCAGGTTGTACAAAGTCCCTGAGCAGCACTTCATCTCTGGGTCTTTTATATCATAGGCTTTAACTCCACAGCATCGCATGTTTTGTCCTTTGGGATGTCTGGATAAAGAACCACAGCTTGGAGTTAACAGGAAACATGAGCGAGATGAAGAAATTGTCATTATTATATTCTACAGACAGGTGATTTTTTTTT
>NW_018139649.1:0-363 GCF_001952655.1 Monopterus albus
AGCAGTTTCCTTTTTTATTAGTGAGCTACCCTGACCAGCAAAAAGATTAGGAATAGGACATAACATAAGGACAAGAAATGGGTTTACAGTATAAATAGGATAAGGTATGAGATGATGAATGAAAAGAGAAAATGATACAGGTGGACATGGAGGAAGGGTAGATAGGAAGGAGAGCTCTTCTTGAATGATGTTTTAATGAGGCAGCGATGGCACGTTCAGCATCCTGACACAGTATCTTTTCTCTGATGTACCATAATCTTACAGTGCATGACACACCATAGATTTCAGGCATACAACCACTGCATTACCTACCAACCTACACGTCTGATGATATTCACTTAGATGTATCTGTCTCATACAGAC
>NW_018139650.1:0-363 GCF_001952655.1 Monopterus albus
TCAAGAATCTTTATGGTCATTATGCATGGCACAACTAAATTTCTTCTGGCATGAAGTCTTCGCACTGTCTGCGGTGATTAGTACCAGTTTGGCATCTTGTTGTTGCTGCTGGAACTAGTCAGATCTAGATCTATTTTGTTATTTCTGGGTAAACAAATTTGTTTTACCTGTATTTATTTATTGTAAATAACATAATCTAAACCTGTTTAGAGCTGGTGTGGAATCTGGAAACTTTGGAAACTATAGGCTGCCCGCAACTTGCGTTTGTAGCCTTTTGCCCTTGCAGTTTCATCAGTGTCCAGGGTTTGAAGGGAAGCAAACTGGCCACTCTGCTATGAGAGAAAATCTAAAAAAAAGGGGGGG
>NW_018139651.1:0-363 GCF_001952655.1 Monopterus albus
AATGTCTTAAAGGCTACGGTACGGTAGTTACGGTGGTTACAGGGTTACGCCCAGGGTTCAGTCTAACTCACTGCCGAGTGGAGGATATCCAAGCCAGTCAGTGACGTACAGGTTGAGCTACGCCCAGGGTTCAGTCACCAAGCATGTTGTGAACCAGTGAACCAGTTAGTCCGGACTAACTGTGTGCCTAACCAACCCAAATAAATAGCGCAGGGTTGTGGTTGGGTTGGGTGAGGATATCCAAGCCAGTTAGTCCGGTCAAACTACGCCGCTCTTTCCCCCAACATGCTGGAGGATATCCAACCGGCTACGTCACTGAACCCCACGACGTCTACGTAATGCTAAACCAGGCTAATGACTGCA
>NW_018139652.1:0-363 GCF_001952655.1 Monopterus albus
GTACAGGTCTGGGTTTGGGGAAGTACATTTTAAATAAATAAAGAACAGCAAGCAAATGATATGGACTAATCCAAAACTGCATGTTTAGGATGATACAGTAAAATATGAATGTAGTACAGAATTATACATATTTAAATGTATCTTAGAAGTGAAGATCTTCATCTGCCCAGTTAAGTTGCATTTTGTTTTCGACTGTCCTTTTTTACTTGGAATTCCAGATTTTCTTGATATGGAATATCTTATCTTTCTTCTGTCACTTGTATAATTTATTTGGAATTTTGTGAGATAATTTGTTAAGTGCTGCCTCCAAGGTCCAGAATGAATTGTCAAGCTCAACTACATTTACTGAATTATTATAAAAAA
>NW_018139653.1:0-363 GCF_001952655.1 Monopterus albus
TGACACGTTAGTGTTAGAAGGAAATGGTGAGCTAACTTATTGGTACAGCCTGGACCTGGTAACTACAGGTCCCAGATCAGTAACTGGTGATTTGAAAAGTCTGACAAACCTTAGAGCCCCACCGTGGGCTGAAAACCTGTAAATATTTATACAGGTTGCCAATATGCATTTTCTACCATACATGTTTTTGCACAGCTGTGGAAAAATAGAGGTATGATAATTTCAACAGGGAAACCCATAAACCACAGATATCTCATTCTCACACTTTTGCATGTTGTGAACCTACCAAAAATGTTAGTTATTTGCAAGTGTACAGCACATACAACAGGGACTGATGCTCACACTTGGAAATAGACTAGCAGA
>NW_018139654.1:0-362 GCF_001952655.1 Monopterus albus
GACTGGCAAGGGAGACACAGCTGAGCCTCGGTTATATACTAACCAAACTGATGGTAATAATAAGCCACTGCTGTGTCACCCCTTGCCAGCTTCTGTCCATACCACACTCTACCAACCCAGAGAGTGAGAGAGAGTGCCAGACCAGCAACCTCACACATACAGTTCACATTAGACATTTCACATTTCGGTTGTTCTACTCAGTCTAGTCTGTAAACCACAGGAGAAAATAAGGGGAAATGCACCATGCACCCATAGTGATCATTGTTGCCTGTTTTCAATAGGAGACAATGAATGAAGCAAGGGGTTAAAAACCTAACTTTCTTTTACCACAGTATGAGCGTGCTGCTCCAGTGGTGTCTGTG
>NW_018139655.1:0-362 GCF_001952655.1 Monopterus albus
AGTGGTTAAGGCGCAGCGCTCTCGTCATGGTGACTGGGGTTCGAGTCAGGGCAGGTTCCTTATAAATTCAAGTTTTTACAGAGACATACCTTCGTAATGTTACTCGTTGGGTCTGTTTTGGACTTTAATTATGATTTGATTCCGACAAGAGCAACTGTAAGCGGACATAAACTGGCCGATGCCTTTCAACAATACGCGCCCTCCCGCAGACCGTACTCACTTCCACAAGCAGTCACTTTTTGGCACATCGCCAATATGCCGAGAGTTATGCCTGAACATGGCAGCCTGTTTTTCAGGGTTTGCCTCGTGGACTAGGACTGTTTTTCGAAGGGGGGGGTTGTTTTTGTTCTTTTGCCTGTTTG
>NW_018139656.1:0-362 GCF_001952655.1 Monopterus albus
ACACACACACACACACACACAGAAGACTTATTAAAACAGTCAGTTATACAACTCGTCAGTCAGTTTTTAAGGTAACAGAAATATGAATTCTTTAAAATGCTAAAAAAAAGTGTATATTTGAATAGTTACAGTTCCATGAAATTGGGCAACTAATATTGATCATGTGATATGATTCAAAGCAGCTTCTAAAGACCATGAGACTGTTCATGGTTAAGAGTGTTTGTGTCCTTTCTCCACATTTTGTTTCTGATCAAATAATACTGTATCTCCCTTTCTATCTCCGTCTCTAATGCTTTGTAGGGCAAATCAATGGGTATGGGCAGCCATGACCTCCCAAACACACACACACATACATATATATA
>NW_018139657.1:0-362 GCF_001952655.1 Monopterus albus
GGCAGACTTTGGAGCACAATGGTAGGCAGAAAGGAACTACAACAAGCCCAACAGTAACTCATGTGTCTCAAACATTGTCTCACCATGTTGAAGAACATCTTGAAATAGCATGAGAAGGGCAGTATGCTGAAGCTGAAGTCTGTGTTTGGACTTAAAGGAATAGTACAACATTTTGGAAACTACTGTATGCCGATTTCATTTCTGGACTACAGTTAGGCCACATTCAGACAGACTTCAAGTTTATTCTGGTTCAGCTTTTCCTGCAACACAGTGTGACATCGTTCGGCAAGGCGCTGCATTGGCCACTCACGCACATGCAAGCGTTCATTCCTGGTACATTACTTCTTAACATGAACACCACA
>NW_018139658.1:0-362 GCF_001952655.1 Monopterus albus
AAAGTTACCAACAAGAAAATAACAGTCTGAGGGACCAAGGTTATATTATAAAAACTAAAGATCTTATACTACAACATTAAACATATTAAACACGTTTAACAGTAAATGTTTCACAGGTCTATATTTCAAACATCAGTAGATAAAATCAAAACCCTCAGCACAGCCTAATGCATGGGGATATATGACAAAATATGTTTTTGTGATTTGGGTGCACTGACTCGGCTTGCAGTGACTGGAGATGGCTGAAGCGCATCGGGAGCAGCTTAAGGAGAGTTTGTACCAGAGGGTGTGAGTGATCAGAGCTGCTGAAGGGTGAGAAGCGCAATGGTGGATAGTATCCATCCATCCATTATCTATGCCAC
>NW_018139659.1:0-362 GCF_001952655.1 Monopterus albus
TAATAATAATAGTAGTAGTAGTAGTAATACATTCTAACAGCTTGTTGTCATTAAAGCTGGTGTCATAGTTTTAAAGCTAGCCATTATATAGATTTTATCATACCTCACATCCTCTTCTTCTTTTGACAGACTTGCTGTCGCTGTCCATGGTGCTGGAGCTATAGGAGCTGTCCATGGTCCATGGACCATGGACAGCTCCTATAGCTCCAGCACCATGGACAGCGACAGCAAGTCTGTCAAAAGAAGAAGAGGATGTGAGGTATGATAAAATCTATATAATGGCTAGCTTTAAAACTATGACACCAGCTTTAATGACAACAAGCTGTTAGAATGTATTACTACTACTACTACTATTATTATTA
>NW_018139660.1:0-362 GCF_001952655.1 Monopterus albus
CGTGTGTTCAACTCGAGACAGTCTAAAAAATTAATCCTTTTTTGAGCAAGTATTGGGCAAGTTAGAGGGAGAGAATTAAAATGATGAAAGAAATGATAATGGAGAAGGGCTGATTACTGCTACCAAGATGATAACACAAACAAAATGGTGATACAAATGAGACAAGGACCCACTGCCAGTGAAGTGGGACGGAGGCACAATCAGCAGGGTCAGGTCTGCCAGCTCAGCTGTGGTGTTATTCTTTTTCAAAATGAGCACATTCCTGATGCTTTCTTCAAACTTCCAGTAACTATGTTAAGTGGGCGCCGAGAAATTAGACCTAGAACATACTACGCTAACACTTTATAATAACTACACCTTAT
>NW_018139661.1:0-362 GCF_001952655.1 Monopterus albus
CATTGATAAGACAGAAAAATAATAATATCTAATATGTAAATAGCTATGGTATGATGTCACATATAGATGAGTGACATAATCTCGCAAACCTTTCAAGCAGGTTGAGCTCCACTGAAAACAATGGCTATACTGTAGAGTAATACTGTCGATACTTTTTCTCAAAACTGGATAGACCAGGCCAGATTGTGTTGAGCTGAGTGTAACTCCTGATATTCACATGAGCAGAAGGACTCCTGGGAGATGCCCAAATTGCTCTGCTTCTCCTGAATGTAGGCTAGCATTTGCTAATTGTTAGCCATATCAAGCTGATAATGTAACAGTATATCAGAGTTTGCTCTTCTCACTTTGTTTTAGAATTTCAT
>NW_018139662.1:0-362 GCF_001952655.1 Monopterus albus
GGTTAACCTGGTAATGTCTTTGCAGAAAGGAAGTTGATATGGTCTAAGTTTCCTAATAAAATCTTATTCATCTGTGAATGTTACAGTGTAATAAGAAAAATATAGCACTTGCAGGATATGAGCACAGCTTTTCCAATATCATATATAATCACTGAAATTTGTTACAGGACAAGGTGACACTTTGTCATGCTTTGGCTCAGCAGAGCAAAGACATCATTTGCTAAGAAAAATAGAGACAATGCCGGGGAATTTCAGACCATGTCCTATGCATCTTATCCCACACAACTTTTAATCATTTTCAGGACAGATACAAAAATGAGGTGAAGGAATAAAATGACATACATTAACAAATGGTTATCTTT
>NW_018139663.1:0-362 GCF_001952655.1 Monopterus albus
TTTTGTCCACCCCAGGTGTGTGCCCCAGACTGATGGTACAGTTGAACCGTTATAAACAGACCAAACACTGGGTAGTGTGTAGCGGTCTGGGGCCACCTACTGGCCGGCAGTGGTAACTACATGCCCTGCAGTACTGGTCCAACATGGAGGACGCCGTCTTTCCACTGCTCAACTCCAAGACGTGACACTACAGCATCACTGTCAACGGCACAAACGTGTCGTCAAGGAGAAACGTCTCTGTTACTGGATTTAGAGAGATTAAAGCTAATGTTATTATTATGTTCATCACCAGTTTAATGTTTCATTACATGCTGAGTAGCTGCTGTCTGATGTTGTTGCTCCTTAACTGAAGCTGTATGTTT
>NW_018139664.1:0-362 GCF_001952655.1 Monopterus albus
TGTCTCAGTCAGCTCTGAACCTTTTGTGTTTAACTCATGTGGACACTCCTCGTCTCTTGTGCTTTCATTTCTCTCCCTTCCCAGGGAGTCAGTTAAATGACATTTAAACATTACTATCCCTGACAGCTGGTTGACTTAGTCAGTATGAGGTATTATCAGTGTGTTACCTTTGTGTATCCGTTGTGTGATCAGAGCGGTGAGCTCTCTCTGATAATCTGCAGCACAGTTAGAAATGAGTCCCTGCAGCTCCAGCTCAGGTAGAGACAAAACACGAAGAGTCTGATTCACTTTGTTCTCCTTCACAGCCTGGTTCACTGCTGCCACTGACAGACACACTGCATGTGGGTATATACACACAGCAA
>NW_018139665.1:0-362 GCF_001952655.1 Monopterus albus
TTCATAAATTTTAGCAGCTCTTATCCAGGATGTGGATACTGCTTTTTGCTTCACTTAATATGCTGTCCTCAACCTTGCTTAAATATAGTGGTTGATATGCACACAACAACTTTTAAGCACAAAAAATATTTCTTCTCATGCAATAAGTAAATTCTTTCAAATAGCACATGGGTGTTTAATGCCAATATGGCATTATCCTTAGTATAATGTTTACAAAAATC
Source organism: Monopterus albus (assembly GCF_001952655.1). Classification (NCBI taxonomy): domain Eukaryota; kingdom Metazoa; phylum Chordata; class Actinopteri; order Synbranchiformes; family Synbranchidae; genus Monopterus; species Monopterus albus. The sequence goes on from NW_018139665.1 coordinate 222, forward strand.
ATAATGTTCTTACCTCTTCCTTCTCATATGATTTCTTGGGAAAAGAAAACAAGTATCCTTCACATTGTGTCTCTAACCAGGTGGCTTTTCTCTCGCTTGACTGACAGAACTCCTCTTATACCTGCCTGTCCTGTGAAAAGA
>NW_018139666.1:0-362 GCF_001952655.1 Monopterus albus
TGTAAATAAATATATTGTTTGAAACTGAGAACACTTGTGCTTGTTTTTATTTTCACACCACAGCTGTGTTCAACATCCTTTCCTTTAACAGTTTATTCAACACGGGCAATGGACAGCCACTGACTGCCCCAGGGTTAGCTACAGAGCTAAACTTCATCTGGGCAGGAAATACAAAGACTAAACATGATTCATTCAGTGGTTTTAAAATGGGACAAATTATTTTATTGGGATTCTTAAAAGTAATGAGTTAACTCTTTTATATATGATTTTACTTTTTGCACATTTAGTGAGGCATAAATGTCAATTCTCTACTGCATTACGATCATAAAATGGATCCTCACCCTAACAGCATTAGAAAAACA
>NW_018139667.1:0-362 GCF_001952655.1 Monopterus albus
CTCTGAACCTGCTGGCTCGGGTGTGCGGCGTGTACGGAGGTTCGATCAGGTGACCAGTGTTCGGGTATGACAGAATGGTCAGCAGGTGGCTGTTCCCCGCCCGCTCCATCATCTCCTTCATCTGGAAAACAGGAGGTTCAAAGCATATTCTCGAATTTGTCAGATACTTTTCTGATGCGCAGAACTGACACGTGCCCAACAAGAGAGAGTAAAACTATAAAGACAAGCGGACAGCCTGCGCATGTCACCCACAGTAAAGAGTACTCAACAACACACACCACAGCACTGTCCTGCAGTGATGCAGTGCAAGTATCCAATATGTAAAACCAATGTTTGTATAAGTACAGGGCACACACACACAC
>NW_018139668.1:0-362 GCF_001952655.1 Monopterus albus
TGGGATGCAGCTGCTGAGATTAGAGCTGTGGAGTTGATGCAGTCAGTTCAGGGCCAGTTATCACCGGGACAAGACCCTTTCCCCATATTCTCACTAGAAGAATTACAGAACAGCCAGGCACTTGATCCAACCATATCTAAAATCATGCCATTTGTGATCAGAAGGAGACGGCCTTCTAGGCGTGAGAGAGCAGGATTTGATGGGAGCGCTTTGGTGCTCATTAAACAGTGGGAGAGACTTAAGATTCAGAATGGAGTCCTTTACCGGATCACCAAAGACCCTCTCAGTAAATTAAAAAGACACCAGTTTGTTTTGCCAGAGAGCCTCATAGATAAAGCGTTGTACGGCATTCATGATGTTGC
>NW_018139669.1:0-362 GCF_001952655.1 Monopterus albus
TAGAGATGTCATCCCTGAAAGGTACAGGCAAGAGAAGAAGTAACTTCACTTAATGCAGCACTTGAAAATACACACCTTCTCTTTAGCTTTGAAGCTTCTCACCTCAAAAGCACCACATTCCTGAAATGTTCAAAGTTTCTTCTCACCTGCAAGAAGAAGATGTGATCCTCAGACGCAGATATTTGGTCCAATTCACAGATGGTCTCCTCGAGTCTTTTGACCTCTGATTTCAGCTCCTCTTTGATATTTTGTACCTCTTTCTCTAGGACCTTCCTCCTGTCCTTCAGAGGCTGAAGAACTTTTGCCTGGGCTTCCTCCACAATGGCAAAAACGGCTGTGAACACAGCCTCAATATCCCACCA
>NW_018139670.1:0-362 GCF_001952655.1 Monopterus albus
TCCTGGCTGCCAATCTTGTTCAAAGATGTTTCATAGATAAATGTGTCTGTATCTAAAACAGAGAGCAATGATCTCTGGATATTGGTCCAAGCTCACATACACACACAGACACGCTCCCCATTGTGCCCTGCAGCCACAATCTGCACCCCCTGCTGTTGGTTTAAATAGGTATGTCAGATGTGAGAGTCTGTACTGCCTGCCTGTCTGCCTGATTGCAAGCTCAGACATGTTCTTCTTCTCTTTTGCTGTCTTGTTTCCTCCTCTTCATCCCTTTGTTTTTCCCCAACTTGTGTCCATTCCAGGATTTTTTATTTTTTATTAACCGTTATTACCAGTTGTCCCACACACACACACACACACAC
>NW_018139671.1:0-362 GCF_001952655.1 Monopterus albus
CATAAACACAGATGTTGCATTGAAGTGCATGCAACTGTACAGGAGTGACTAAAGTTGCCAGACAGTGTATTATGCAAATGAATGTACATTCCTAAAAAGCCACACCTTCCATCCAGAGCATGGGAAGAGCCTGGAGGACGCCATCAAGAACGACACTTCGGGTGACTTCCGCAATCTTCTGGTTACTCTCTGTCAGGTAGCTGTTGTAAGAAGTCTATTTCACAATGAACGCTTTCAGAAGCTCAAAAGAATTTTGAATTATTAACTCTGCCAGGGTACTCCACCCATGTAATGTGTGTTTAGTACATTCAAATTGTCTTTCTTCATCTAGGCAAGTCGTGATGAAGGGGGGAGTGTTGACA
>NW_018139672.1:0-362 GCF_001952655.1 Monopterus albus
AAAAAAATGAGAATTAATCCTGCAAGTGTTTATTTTTTATGTCTGTAGGTGTTTGATGTCTTGCCGATGTTTGGTCATCTGCAACCTGGGGATCAGCAGCTAGTCACATTCTCTTTCTATGGCCATGAAAACATCAGCCGGGTGTTGTTAGCTCAGTGCCATGTAGAGGAGGGACCTATGTATGAAATCAAACTCAGAGGAGAAGCATCAGTGATCAGCTACAGCCTGGACTCGACCCACATCAACGTTGGTCTTCAGGTAGATATACAGGGCTACTTTGCCCAGAGTTTACTTCTCAATTCTGACAACGCCACCAGTCTAATAGTTGTGTTTCAGTGTAATATGTACAGATTTTTAAGACT
>NW_018139673.1:0-362 GCF_001952655.1 Monopterus albus
TTTTGGAACAAGTCTCCTTGTGTTAGTTAGCAGAATGGAATGAAAAAATAAAAGCAAGAATGAGACCACTATACCAGGGTAAAATGAACAACACTGGAATATTAATAAAGTCTGACTCCGTTTACTTACAAACCACACAGGACTAAAACGAACATGCAGATTACAAAAGACATATCTAATGTGTTTTAAATAAGAAATTACTGCTTAACTTAATCTCAATATAACCCGTCTGGCAGTGGCTCTGTGCTGCTAAAAATAAAACAAAATTATGCACTATTCCAATTCAAGTCAACTTCTGTAAATTCAGAAAAGTCAGAACATTCGGAAAGTGTAAAATGTTACCCCAAAAGGTTGACACTGAT
>NW_018139674.1:0-362 GCF_001952655.1 Monopterus albus
TGAGGTAAGTAAAAGTATTGGTGTTTTGCTCTTCTGTTTTCAGAGTCTGACTGTACACTATTCTGCTGGAGTTTGGCAACAGAGTCCAAGTCTAGGTCCATACACGGTCCAGTCCCTAAGATGCAGGATTCAGGATGATAGTTTAGAGCAAGGTAACAATTTTAAAAAGTTCAATTGAGTTTAAACTGGGTAGCATTCAAATTAAGAGTTTATACTGAAAAATGGTTTGTTACATGTGTGAGTTTAACCCTGTAGTGCACTTTGCCTGAATTTAACATACTTTCACCTGAAACACCAGAAGCTGTGTGCTGCAAAAGTAGATACAGAAGGGCTGGATATTTTATCAGAATCTGCTTTATTGA
>NW_018139675.1:0-362 GCF_001952655.1 Monopterus albus
AGTATATCCATTGCAGCAGTGCCACTCTCAGCAATGGCATGATGAAAGAGTCCATCAGACAACGGTGACAGAAGCTGTTGATTCAAGCAACAGAAAATAGTCAAGGTTCTGTGGACAGTAGTGACTTTGCAGTGATATAACAGTGTAATAGTTGCTGATCCTTACCAGGAGAGACACACTCACTCCACCAGCAGACTCCCCAAATATGGTAACTAAATCTGGGTCTCCCCCAAAGTTATGAATGTGCTGCTGGATCCACCTCAGAGCTTCTACCTGGTCCAGCATTCCAAAGTTGCCTGACATGTGCTCATCTCCAGTACTGGATAGAACATACAGTCATATTCTACCAGGCTCCATTTACA
>NW_018139676.1:0-362 GCF_001952655.1 Monopterus albus
AACAACAATGAGGTAGATAAAGTAGAACTAGAACAATTCTAACATGAAAGCACCAAGGTGCACATGTGAGTCTATTTACCCACGTCTTTGTGCACACCTCTGTGCACTCTGATCTGCAAATGGAAGCGTTTACACTTTATCGCCTGCTTACTTTGACAACATGGTAATTTCAGTGGCCTAAGAAAATAACTGACCAATTGGCAATAATTGTTAGAGATGGCAGCCATGTTGGGTGAGGGGTTAAAGGGCACCAGTGACAGGGCTGCTAACCAGCTGTGAATGGGTCAAGAGGGATTAAATTTGAGGGACGGTTGGGAACAGTAATATTAGAAGGGTAAGCGTTGTTTAAAACAAGAATGATA
>NW_018139677.1:0-362 GCF_001952655.1 Monopterus albus
TATTACAAAAGTATTAAATGAAAATCATACGTTTTTCCTTGGTGTTCATTTTTAGTCAGGTCTGACATGTACATTATTGAATTCGGATTTCTTGTGGGCAAGACCCATGTTTCAGCAAATGTTTTAAAAAGAGAACTTTCATTCATTAATAAAAGTGTTTGTTTCATAACTCGAACTGTGCTCGTGAGATTTTGAAGGTACAAAACAGATTACATACACACTGGTATAATTTTCCACAAACTATAGTGTTGTTACATTTACACGGTTTATGCTGTAACTGACGGTAAGAGAAAAATCTCTTAATTTATATTTGGTGCAATTTAGCATTATGAAGGCCTTTTAAATAACTTGACAGGAGTTTG
>NW_018139678.1:0-362 GCF_001952655.1 Monopterus albus
TTCATCTCCATTTTCAGTGGTGGTGGGTGCTGCAGTGGTAGGCTGTGTTACAAATGGAGGGTAGGGATAGGGAAAGTAAGGTGGATAGAAATAGGGCAGGGGAACCCTGGGGTATGAACTATGTGGGTGCTCCCTTCTAGGTGGTTCAAGCATCTGAGGCTCCTGGGGTACAGGTGTGGGAGTAGGTTCTTCAGGTTTAGGGCACCAGAGCGAGACTGGGATTCCATGCCAACGCATTGGCAGCATGTAACCGCCACCCTTTGAGAGGGGAGAAAAAGTTATGAGGTTGTTAGCTTTTCACTAATGCTAGATGTGCAGCTTTTAAAAACAAAATGCCAAGACTTTCAAAAGCAAATCCACAA
>NW_018139679.1:0-362 GCF_001952655.1 Monopterus albus
TTAGCCTAGATATTGTACTTGCATGCATAGCCTTATGCAGTATTCATTATACAGAAGTTGTGGAGGCCATAGTTCAAGTCCACTTATACAGTCTTCAACATGGGAACACCCGCTTTAACTTGATGGTTGATTTGTTACAGTGCACAATTATCCTTCCTTTAGGCCCATGTGCAGTTTGTCACACTGTGACATTTGGCTGATGATGACGAATTTCACTGTCAGCAGGTATAAGGGAAGATGTCATATCTTCTCCTATTGAGTAATGGATATTTTTCCTCAAGAAAAATAATAAGTCCAACAGTTGTACTGCTGCATTTATACACAACCACATCTGTAATATTTATTACTTTTGGCTTTACTGG
>NW_018139680.1:0-362 GCF_001952655.1 Monopterus albus
TTGTAGCTAGTTAATGGTTTACTCATTCTAAACCATTTTACACTAGCTTATACCAACAAGACTGGTATATCTGAAAATTTGGGGAAGTACTTATAAAACACTTCAATATGAATCCTCAAGAGCCATGAGAAACACAAACTGACAAAACACAGAAATCAATCCATTCATGCTCAAGCCAGTGTAGTGTGAAGATCAATTCTTCCACGAGACAATAACAATGCTGCATTTCTATAGTGCTGCTACGTCTTCAGCAGCATGTTGCTATTTCATTTGGAGAGCTATGTGCTGTCTTTCTCTTCTTACGCAAAGACCTAACGTGTTTAAATACAGTAAGACACTGCACTGTGTGTGTGTGTGTGTGT
>NW_018139681.1:0-361 GCF_001952655.1 Monopterus albus
GAACCAGGAGACGGACGCTGACTTTGTTTTCAGACAGAGCAGCTGGTGGACGTCCATGAACTGAGACAGTCCTTTACTGTCCCACCTGGAAACCCTCAGCTGTCAGTCGTCTCTCAGGGCGCACTGACTGACCAGCTGTGTTACTGAGGGTGTTGTGAGCTGCACGTTGTGTCAGTACAACATGTGTCTCTGTGCTGCTGCGTCACGTTAGTACAGACACTCAGACATGGAGACGAGGTTTTAGTCAGTGGAGATTTAAATGTTATGTCTCAGTTAGAAACTGAACTCAAACTGAAAACTAGACCAAAGTAACTTAAACTAAAGTAGCATTAAGTAGAAATATTCATCGTGGGTACCAGAC
>NW_018139682.1:0-361 GCF_001952655.1 Monopterus albus
ACAATCTCTCTCATCACAGATTGTTTTCCATGGTGACAGCAAACATGCTACCCAGTTCTCAAAATATAAAATATTTCCAATTTTCTTTGCAACCACTTATTTTATTTTATGTCAAGTCAAAATGGAAAACTTACTGGGACCTTTTTTCTTTTCCAGACTTTACTTATATCACAGTCACTGATATGAAAATAGGAAATTGACCTAAAAACATTTATAATGTTTTGAAAATGTCAGCATGTTCTTTTATCTCAATACACACTCACACACACACACACACACACACACAAAATTCCCTGGAAAATGATTTCTGTCAAGAGACATATTGAGCAGCCTTAACATCATATCTAATTTCCAGTCACCA
>NW_018139683.1:0-361 GCF_001952655.1 Monopterus albus
ACCATTCAGTGACCCCTCGTGCTCTATGGACAGGGGCACTGTCATGCTGGTAGAGACCACTGCGGTTTGTCTTTTAATTTTGTCACCAGTCTGTACTTTTGACTGAAATTCACAATGCTCACATATATCCCTTTTCTTTGTGACTTAAATTAACCTCTGTGGAAGTGTCATGGTAAAATGTAATTATCCTCACACCTCACCACTTTTCAAAAAGTCAGGGAGTGGCCTCTCGTAAGCACTAATTAGATGAATAATTTTCAATGACATCACAGACAACATATAGGTGAAAACCATTTTCCCTATAGACAGAACAAACCCAGAACTAGAAAATAAAGATAATATACAGTGGGTACGGAAAGTA
>NW_018139684.1:0-361 GCF_001952655.1 Monopterus albus
GCCATTACTACTTTACTATTTAGTCTAGTTTTTGTCAGCTTTTGTTTTGTTCTGTTTTGTTTTTGCTAATCTGTATTTTTATTGTTGTTGTTGTTTGTGGAGTTACAGTCTGTCCATGTGAACATTAATCCTCCAGATAGTTTGTTCCATAAACCTAAAAGGGCCACGGCAGACTGTTTTAACTGTGTTCCAGGAGGATTACAGACAGCAGTAGCACAGTGTGAGACTGTGTATGTGACTGTTAAATCAAGATGCTTCACTCAGACAGTAACTCTCATCAAATTTGTTTGCCACTAAAAACTGTATCATTTCCCATCTTGGCTCCTCATGTGGGGTTTGATCATCATCACACCCGCATTAT
>NW_018139685.1:0-361 GCF_001952655.1 Monopterus albus
AGAACTCATAGAGAATGTTACTAAAAGATGTGGGAACGTTCCTTCCTAGCTGGGAGGTGTGTCAACTCATTTCCTGAAAAATTAAGTTTAATTCAATTTATTATACATTTATTGACATCATAATGACATAGCACAATTTATCACATGACACCTGACTGATATGGTATGTTTTTATGTGTGTATGTGACAACCATGCAGTTATCACTAGTTTGTTAAACTTAATATAATCTTAATATCAACATCACTAACAGCTGCTTCTTTTGTTGTTACTTAACATCTTGTTGAAAAGCTGGATATTTACACAAGATTATGAAACAGATAAATAAAAAAAAGTTGCTAGTGGAATTAACCCTTTGACTTT
>NW_018139686.1:0-361 GCF_001952655.1 Monopterus albus
CGACCACTAGATTACCTTAAAGTCTCAATATAATAAGTCTATAATGGCTTTTATTTGGCCAAGTATTACAAGGAATTTGTGTAAAAAAGGTAGAAATTAACAGCATTTTTTAAACAAATTGTTACTTTATAAGAAATTATTCAGACCTAAACTGATATTATCTAGAAATCAGAGTACAAACAGGCAGCTGCAGCAGACATTGTTTTTTGTATTTGCAACAATACTTGATATTTTTGTAAAAATGAACATAATACATTGAATTACTTAAGTGTTTATTCCACAGATGAATGAAGTTGGTCAACCAGTTTCATACTATTTACTGTGAGGGGGGAATCAGGGGGGTTGTTATTGACTTTGTGAA
>NW_018139687.1:0-361 GCF_001952655.1 Monopterus albus
AATGACATCCTCAAAAAGTGTAAGTCACGCTGAATATAACACTGTCTTTTGACAAAAATGGCACCTGAAGCCTCACGTCTCTCCCCTCTCCAGAGGTGTACGCCTGACGAAACCTCTCTGCTAAACAAACATGATCACTTACCACAGTTGTGCTCATCGGCGCCATCTGGACACTCTTGTTTGCCGTTACAGTGGGCGGTGGCTGGCAGGCAAGTGTCATTGGAGCAGAGGAAGCCTTTACACCGAGTTCCCTCTGGAAACACACAGCACAATATATATCAAATGTTACTACTAACAGAGAACCATTGCTTTAATGACTGCTCCTTTGTTGTACAACAGCTGCTTCTGACTGTGGGTTTAT
>NW_018139688.1:0-361 GCF_001952655.1 Monopterus albus
ATAAAAACACGACACATTTGGAGAAAAGAATCATTTCACTCGGAGATTTATTAACTTTCCCGCGCGTTCTAGGAGCTTTACCGTGTTATCGTTTATCCCCTGATGGGAAAGGGGGACCTGTTGGATCTTGTTTTAAGAACATGTTCTCTGTGGTTGTTCCAGGGAGGTTGAGGCTCCTTTCAGCGACGACACAGGTGTAAAAACTACTGTTGTATTATCAACAACTGAGGCTGAGGCTGGGTGAAAACGTAGCCATGAATTCATTTCACGGTCTTTCCTGGTGAGTAATTCTACAGGTAAACAACTAGTTGGTTTATATGTGTTTATTTTTGTCAGTGCAACATTTTAACCACATATCTTA
>NW_018139689.1:0-361 GCF_001952655.1 Monopterus albus
GTACCCACTGTATGTCTAGACAGTCAGCATGAAAAAGTCCTGGATGCCTGTGTAATGTCTATTGAATCTCAGTTTCACGTAAAATATATTGTAAATGTACCTGAGTGTGATTCTTGTTTTTCTGTCTGATAAAACTTCTCTTGAGTTTCTACAGAGGATTGTCATTAGGATATGATACATAATAAATATAGGGTCAAATTAAAACCTATTACATTACTAACTTTATGTAAATTTAAAGCGTCTGTCCACAACACAATATGGGTGGAACAGTTCACAAACTTCATGATACCGATCATATCATGGCTTCTGGCTCAGTTATTTTTTTGGATCATCAAAATAAATAAATAAATACAGAAAAAAA
>NW_018139690.1:0-361 GCF_001952655.1 Monopterus albus
TTTTTTCCCCCCCACTGTGAAAAATGTCCTTAGAAGTGTGTCAACTGTATAGTTGCCCAGGAGTGCACAGCTGAAAGTCTTTTTGATATTGGATTAGAACTGTTCGGGTGTTTTGGTGGTGGGATCAAGAACACTTTTAGTGCTCTCTGGGAATTTCTCAGAAACCTTTTGTGCAGTGTACTTTGTTTTAATAGCATTACTACAGGCTAAGCAACAACATCGACAAGACCATTTGTCTGCTAGTAACAGTAATGAAGCTACTGTCAGTTACAGTGTAGTATACAGTGTACTCATTTTTGTTATATCATGGGCCATTTTGTAACTTTCTGCAGAGAACTTACACTTCACTCACTGTAATGTC
>NW_018139691.1:0-361 GCF_001952655.1 Monopterus albus
AGTGATTCTCTTACATGCAGGTCTTCGCTGCCGTAGTTATGGATGACAGCTTTAATCTCGACCTGTTCATTCCTCGCCACCGAGTACGGCAGCTTCAGGTCCACAAAGAAATGCTTCCAGGCTCTGACGTTGTAAGGCTCAGCAACACAGAAACCTGCAGACATTTAGAAGCCAAACGGTCAAAGGGTCATTTGTGTAGTACTTCTCTTATCCTTTTAATTTAGAGATTTGAACCTGCACATTTTGCACACTGAGGACAATTTAGTCAGCTTTTGCTTTTTCAGTAAATTCTAACATTAAGAATCAGGTTTACTGGAATTTTACACTTTAAGCAAATCGGCTATTAAACTGGAGTAAGTTT
>NW_018139692.1:0-361 GCF_001952655.1 Monopterus albus
AAAAAAAAAAGCTAGTGAGCGTTTAACTGAGCCATCCAACCTCAGGGTCGGAGTGGCGATTAGTTTGCAGTCAGTCAGTCACTGGTCAACAGTGTGTGAGAGGTGTGGCGACTGGTCAGTCTGTCAGTCGGGTGTGTTGCTACGGGAGACGTGGAGGATGAGAGTGATACAACAGTGAGGTGTTATACATTACCACTGGTGGCTTATTCCCCGACTCCTTTAAACAAAAAGCGATAGCATGCTGGATGGGGGATGGCAGAGAGAGGGAAACAAGCATAAATGAAGGGGGCCGGTCATCATGGTAACCGCCACACCACAAAGTCACATGGCACTGCTCGGGGAGAGAGGAGCGAGGGGGGGG
>NW_018139693.1:0-361 GCF_001952655.1 Monopterus albus
AATTAATGCACCAGGGACATCATGTAACGATTTACAAATATGACACCTATACTTTGTTCATGAATGTAGTTTTAACGTCTTTGCCATTAGACTTTTTTGTGCTAACAGAATGTTGTAGACTTACTACAAAGATTTTGTCAAAACTTAATGCTAAATGTAAAGTGTGTGAAGTAAGTGCAATAGGTGCATTGTGCAACAATCTGTAATTTCTACACATACACATTGTTACAACACTGAACTTGGCGCTTAGCTCCTGTTCATAAACCTGGCTCTCAATTCCTTTACCTTTGGGCTTTCTTTAGTGGTGTCAACATCAATACTGTAGACTGTGGTTTGAAGGAATGTGTACATGTTGTTTAGA
>NW_018139694.1:0-361 GCF_001952655.1 Monopterus albus
GCACTGAGGGCTTTTGTTTTACCCTTGAACTGGCTGTTGGATAGGGTCAAATAAAGTAGCTGGCACAGCTTGAAGCATTCTAATCAGTGTTAAGTGGCAGCACAGCATGAAATTGAATAAATTAGATATGCAGTGTATTATATTTCTTGCCAGTGACCAAAATTTCTCTGGTCACTTCAGCTGATATCCTTTTTTTGCTTTTTGTAATATTACCATTTGTCTATTTTCCACCAATAGAAAGGTATTATGCTATCAGAGTGATGCTTGGTGCAGGTGTAGACATCCAGATAAACATTTGTACTGTTTCCAGTGTTTGTAAGTGCTCATGGAGATGAGTACAAAGTCAAAAGATGATTTTTTT
>NW_018139695.1:0-361 GCF_001952655.1 Monopterus albus
CTTTAAAGTCATTAACAAGGAACTAGAAATCTGGGGACTTGAGGACACCACCAAAAAACACTTTTATTTTTCTGTATTTGTAGGCATTAACTCCATTCTAAACATGAATATGAGTGATGCCTAGTGTTTTTGGTGAACTGACCCTTTAATTAAAGTGGCAAGGTAGACAGCAACAAGCTAATGAAAATCAAACTTTATTACAACATATAAAACTGATGATGAAGTCCAGCATTAGTACAGAATCAGGCCATGGTGATGAAGTACTCCGATTGTTTACTTAAATTAAAGTAGGAACATGACGTTGTGGCTGTTCACAGCAGAGTTGGTCACCAAGCTGTATGAAGCTGCAGTGAAGAAGGTG
>NW_018139696.1:0-361 GCF_001952655.1 Monopterus albus
TGTTGATACCATCTATTGATGACAACTTTTATGTTAACTACCGTTAGTTTAGCCCGTGTCGTAATGGTGATGTGGGACAAACGTGTAACGGAATAATTTGTCAAGCTTGATCTCGGGGTGGGTCAGAAACACTGGAGCGGAAATGTGTCATAATGGGAGAAAGTTCCTATTCTCTCCTAAATTTAAAACTAAAGTCCACTGGAAATGTGGATTCTCAACCTTTTATGCTGTTCGTTTTATTTTTAAAAGACTAAATTATAGTAGCCGCCTCGGTGTTGATGTTGCCACAGGAAGCGAAATAGTTAGACTCGGGTGTAGGTGGTGTTGTGTCAACACAGCTGAAGGTCACTGGCTGCTCGTC
>NW_018139697.1:0-361 GCF_001952655.1 Monopterus albus
GATATTTAAGTGGAAGTGTTGCAGCAGCAATGGAATCTGAACAGTGGTCAGCTGGGCATCTTGGAGGCGCATGTATGTTGTCAGGTGTAAACAGTGATGTGTTTTGGTTATCCATATGTAATCTGATCATGCAGGATGCAAGCAGCAGACCTATTAATTGCTCTACCATTAGTTTTTAATTTAGAATTTGTGGATCTATCTAGTTGCTCTGCTTTGATGTAGCTTTAAATTGTCAAACATCAGCACAGAAGGAATATGCAGAGAAGGTGTGGTTATGGTGTCTTCAGTGTGCAGTAGTCCTTCAGTTTAATGGCGGTGTCCTCAAACTTGACTAAGATCTAATCGGTTCATCCTTAGGTTC
>NW_018139698.1:0-361 GCF_001952655.1 Monopterus albus
TTTAACTAGTCAAGTGAAGTCTATTCTTACGTGTTTGTATGGCTCAGTGTCACAAATCACAAATATGACTCAAAGGGCTGTGCAGCACACAACACCCCTGTCCTCAGGATCCTTGAACAGTGTTAAAACACCTCAAACTCATGGTTCAATTCTTTGCACAGTGAGGTTAGGCTAAGACTAAAAATGTAACTATCATATGCCACCAAAATGTCCAAACCTGCCTGTTAGATTGAATCCTAGCTTTAGTCAGTGTGATCGCTTGTTAGACATCGCTTCACCAAGTGTTTCTGTGATGTGTCGTTCATTTTTAGAACATCTGCATCTTTGGTAGCTTTCAGTTGTCACAATAAAAACAAATTTG
>NW_018139699.1:0-361 GCF_001952655.1 Monopterus albus
TCCCTGACCAAACTGTTTAGTTTAGCTTTTTGGCATTCTTTGTTTCTTTCCATCAGGTTGAGCCCTTGTATTTTTGCCCTTTAGTCTCTAGTCCTAAATTATTTACTAAAATTCAGCTTGAACTTTCCCGCAGCTTGTGTGTCTGAATTTTTGGTCTTATCTTTCGAGCCTTGCCTTGACAGTGCTGTTTAAAAATGGAAGTGATTCTAGCCCCTGATGTGGCAGCACAGACATGGAGTCTGGACTGAACACTTTGCTAATATTGTCCGAGTACAGAAAATCAAGTGGGTAATCATTTCTGCTAAAATCTGAGTTTGTAGAAAATACAAACATTTTGGGGGGAAAACTCCTGTCATAACTG
>NW_018139700.1:0-361 GCF_001952655.1 Monopterus albus
TAAACAGCTTTGGTGCCATCTGTTGCTGTCAAGTCTTCTTACAGGGTCAAGCATGAAGCAATTCACTCCCTGACCAGTGGAGAGGACCATCATGGTGGCACTGCCATACAGAGCGTAACCAGCTGCCACGATGTTTCTTCCAGGCTGCAGAGTGTCCTTCTCAGATGGCTCATCATCTGTGGTCTATGGAACAATGTGAAAACAAAAAACAACATGGAATGGAGTGTTAAAGCTGCCACACACTGAATGGACACTCTTGGCCTACACATAAAGAGCTAGTAGGGTTACAAGCTGCAACATGTTTACCAATACCTCGATATACCTGTATCTATCGAAAGGCCCTACATTTATTTACAAATGT
>NW_018139701.1:0-361 GCF_001952655.1 Monopterus albus
TCAATATTTCCTTACTCAACAAGTGAGGAAAGTTCAAATTTCAGCTTGATATGTGTTTAGATCACTGCGTTTGATTTAGTAGAAATCTTGTCTTCTGTTACTTCAGTTACAGCATTGTTCTAGTGTAATGTCAAATTGTGGCATATGAGTTATCTCTTTCTCTTCTTATATTCTCTGTGTTGTCTTACATATAGATGGCTACAACACTGTGTTTAATGTGCCATTAGACAAAAAGGATTGTTGTCTTGTGCCTCTCCTCAGCAGTGAACTCAGACTCTGTAGTAGTTGCATCCTGGGTCCTGACATTCCTGAAGGCCAGAGTTTCAGTTACACACATTGGGTGTCAGGAGTCTTTTGTGTG
>NW_018139702.1:0-361 GCF_001952655.1 Monopterus albus
TACTACTTAATATTTGTTTTATATTTTAGACGGTGGTCCTAAACCTTATTAGCTATCCTATAGACCTTTATAGTCAAAAGCAATACAAGTAATTGTAGTCCAACTACCTGCATTACTATTTTTGTTTTAGGTGAATTCTTTCTTTTCTTTTTATTTTAGTCTGTAAAATCACACTCAAAAAGAAAAAGTCAGTCACACTTCTGTGATTTGTGTTGTTTTTCCAAGCAAATCTGTTTGCCTCCAACTCTATTCCGTAAGATGTAAATAAAAAAAATGAGACTTCTTATATTGTCAGCACTGGTTTAATCTTGCCTGCATTTCTAGTTATTATATTAGTCATAAATGCATTCATGCTTTTTTT
>NW_018139703.1:0-361 GCF_001952655.1 Monopterus albus
TTTTTTTTTGCCTGTGATCTGCTTAATATGTGCCTGTGTGTGCGTGATTGTTTCTGTAATTGGACACTGAGCATGTGAAGTGTCTGAGTCGGCCTTGATGTCTGAATGAAAAGTGCAGGGAAAACCTTCAATAATCCTTTGTTGGTAGATCAGAGAAGGAAAACAAACTGAAGAGGCTGTGAAGTGGCACAAAGGAGAAATCACTTCAAGTGAAGGAATGAGAACATAAAGACGAAGCTGGCAAAAGCTAAAGACAAAATGTCTTTATTAGATACTATGGTGTTATGCTGTTATTTTGCAGACACTTGTACTAAATGTTTTACACCTTCACAAATGTAACAATCATAAAAAGAAAGTTTTT
>NW_018139704.1:0-361 GCF_001952655.1 Monopterus albus
TGGAAAGATACAACATGTGAAACATTTACTCACCATATACTTGAAGTTTTGTGCTCCCTTTCTGCCCTTTCCCTCCATCTGGCGTAATAGTAACGCTATAGTCCCCCCTGTCATTATGAGTCACATTCCTGAGCTCCAGAGATCCAGTAGATGGGAAGAGGGTGATTCTATCTTTATACTCTGGTGTAGTGTCGTTTGTAGAAGTTAAAGTGATTATATGTTTATCACCAAAATACCATTCAATTACACGAAATGGTTTTTCAGGCGCAGTCAGGTTTGTGGTGAACATCACTCCATCTCCCACAGCAGCATTCAAAGGGCCATCTGGTAACACACCAGATCCACTGGTTAAACCTGGAAG
>NW_018139705.1:0-361 GCF_001952655.1 Monopterus albus
TATAAAACTCTTTTAGTTTTCTGTCTGTGTCAACACTAGACATTGTAATAATCATTGTCTTATGGGCATCTGTGTGCAGTTTGCAGCCATAGACACAGCAGGCCAGTGCATGGCTGTAGCAGGGCGGCGGGGCTTTGGGCACTACTCTTTATTAACAAGGAAATGGAAGCTATTTGGAAATATCACTCAGGTATGTGATACTGCAGACCAGAGGATAAAAATGCAACTCTTTCTGAATGGCGTGAGTATAATTTCCATTGAACAGCCATTAATTAGAAAGTGCTCTTAGAACTATGTTCATTTTACTTTGACCAGAACATGTCTGTAGTTATCTTCACTTCTACCACAAGTAAATAAAAAA
>NW_018139706.1:0-360 GCF_001952655.1 Monopterus albus
AGAACATGTGTTGACTTTAGAGATACTTGAGATAGTTAAGTGAACGTTAGCCTTACTAATGTTAACTTCAGCTAGCTGACTAGTGGGCCCCAAAAGAAGCTAAAAACAACAACAATGAAGTTGACAGGTTGCTGCAAAAAATACAGGGGTTTATAACTTGGGTGAAAATGTTATGACGTGATGGAGGAAGGGAGAAAACTGACGTTACCCTCCTTTCTTGGAAGAGGTTATGGAAAAGCCTTAGTCTGGCCAAATGGTAAACCTCCCCAGTTGATGGTTGACATCACTGCTGTCTTCTTTACCAGCAACAGTCCCATAAAAGTCCCGTTTAAGGTGTACACGTCTCAATCAGCCAACATA
>NW_018139707.1:0-360 GCF_001952655.1 Monopterus albus
TGTGTGTGTGTGTGTGTGTAAAACTCAGCATTACAATCTTTTTCACTTAGAAAATGCTGCAGAATGGAAGAGGACATTAGTCTGCTATTGTCAGCAGCTTCTTTAAGTCCCCAGAGGAGAAGAAATCTGCATAGGTGGATCAATAGTGGCTCACAGACATTTTAAATGTATACCCGCAGAACAGGTAGCTGGGCACATTTTTCATTTTCATAGCTACCTTGGGGGAAAGAGATTATATACATCTGATAAATTAAAGGATATCCATCTATGAAATGGTGAGAATTTTAAGTTAAGTTTAATCACCTACAGGTTTGATCTATTGTTTGACATGTTCTGAATACCATTTCTATCTTTTTTTTT
>NW_018139708.1:0-360 GCF_001952655.1 Monopterus albus
ATATTAGGAGTGTAGTGTATAGGTCAGCTTTGTGCTTTCAGCTGGGTTAAGCTTGTCTGAACTGTCTATCTGCACTGCTGCTGTTCATTCATGTGGAGACGTTCAAACTTCTACTAGTGTTTTTGGTGCAGTCCTGCCAAACACCATGAATGAGGTTAAGCTTGCTCAGTGCCCAGAGCTGCCTGCACTACAACATAAGCCCTGAACAGTCATTAAGCTTGTCTGAATCCAGGCTGTAATCTTCTTTTCTTCCATGCACTGGTGTTGCCTGTCCTATCCCGAGCTCCTCTAAGGAACCGTTAACACACTCATGTAGTCATCACACTTAACGCGCACATGCATGAAGGTGAACACACACAC
>NW_018139709.1:0-360 GCF_001952655.1 Monopterus albus
CAAGTGTTGATGAAAAGGACTCTGATGTGTCAGCTGGAGTTGAGCCACAAAAGAAAGCTATTAGACATTGATCTGTCATTACTCTTACTTGAAAAGAAATATCTTGAGCACCAGGACTCTGTCCTTCACACCCTGTTCAAATGAATGTCAGCAGACGCAGCCTACTGGAGCCCTAATCCTACCAGCTCCAGGAAGACGCAGTTTATACAGCAGTGTTGTGTAACCTTCCTGTTGTTTAGCAACTTGTGCCCCTCAGTTTTTCAGGTGCGCATTCACTGTTTCTGTGCAAATAAAGACTGGAATGAGTTACTGTATCTTTGCTTTTTTTTAATTTAACATGATTTGAGTAAAAAAAAAAAA
>NW_018139710.1:0-360 GCF_001952655.1 Monopterus albus
TAAACATCGGTGTGAATTTTGATCAAACCATGAGCTGTACAGTATTATAGATACTCTGCTACACCACAACCAAAAATGTCACACAGTTGGTGTTTGATCAGTTTTGTTCATGTTAAATTTCACACTGTGTCTCATGCTTATTTATTTAAAGGAGGAAGCTTCATTTTGGAGGGCATTTATTTTAATGATCTCTAAATAGCATTAAAATCATTAGTTAGATAATATTATACTTTCATTTTAAGAATTCATCTCAAGATCACTTTTTCACACAGATTTCTTTAAAGCAACATGCAATAATGATACACAAAATGAGCTAAAGACAGGCAAGAAATAAAAGGAAAACCCTGAATAAATGAGTGG
>NW_018139711.1:0-360 GCF_001952655.1 Monopterus albus
TCCCAAAACCTCCAGGGCAAATGGCTAGTCGAGTTCCCACAAAAGGTGAGAGCACGGAGTCAGGACCCGAAGTGTGGTGGGAGTATTCTAGCATGGGGTTCACTGACACTACGCTAATCCTAACTGAGGGGGGAGCTTTTTGAGCGGGACTGGCCTCAGAGCTGTCCCTGTAGGATCGGGACACTGGAACAGGGGTTGGCTTGGAGCTAGAAGCTATGGGTCTAAGGGTTACCTGGGAACAGAGGAAGTTCAGGCAAAGGGGTTCTCTCAATTCCCTAAAAGTAGCATGAAACTCATCCCTCAGGCACCTAAAGTCAGGAAGACTCCTCAAACGATAGTCTTCCAGCAGTTGAACTCCTT
>NW_018139712.1:0-360 GCF_001952655.1 Monopterus albus
TTTTTTTTTCAGCATAGTTGCATTCTAGCTGGAAACATTCAAGGGCAGTGAGGAGTGCAGGAGAAGTTACAATGGCTAAGACCTCTTCTCTCGTACATATGTGCATGTCAATACTGTATTAAGGCAAACCTGAAAAATCCCCAACCTATCCTTCGAAATAATGCCTAGCACCAAGGGCTCTGTGTTTTAAGCTAGTAAGACAGCTCAGAGTTTTCTCACAAGTGTCCAGTCATTCGTATTACAGTAATTTTCCTTTCATCCTTTGATTCCAGTGCATTTGTGGAAATAAGTAATATCAGAGAAATCTTGGAGAGAGAAAGAACACTCCATATGCTGTTAAATAAGGGCCAACAACAGGCC
>NW_018139713.1:0-360 GCF_001952655.1 Monopterus albus
AGGTATTTGTATTTTACTTGAGTATTTGTACACTGATATTTCTACTTCACTAAAAGATCTGAGTACTTCTTGTTACTACTTCTTCTTCCAGCGTTGCAGTGATGGACAGTTTTTGGGGACCTGTGGGTCGGACTCACTCGTACTTTACTCTCTGTCTCTTGGTGTCGGGGCTCTGACGGTGGGAGGTCGAGTTTACTGCAGCATCTCTCTCTTTCGTCTCTCCCACATTTCTGCCAGCTGATTGAACGGCTGGGTGTGGTAACCTAGCAACCTTCACATATCTCCCAGCATTCCTCCGAGTTACCTCCTGTCCCCGCAGACTGATGGAAGCAGAATGAGACATTACCAACCAGCAGAGAA
>NW_018139714.1:0-360 GCF_001952655.1 Monopterus albus
TTTCGCAAGGCACTGTATATACAGTAATGCATAGGCTGCGAATGACCAAAATACATACCTGGCAGGGATAATACTATGATCACAAAGGTGGTTTCCCCAGGGCGAGGATCAGCCATTGCATTTCGGTTGACTGACCTCTGCGTATTCCCCAAATGTGGGAATCTCGGTTGCATAGTTTCTGGTTGTGGGGGACTGCGTACGCACGCTCTCCTGATATTTTTTGGGGAGGCAACAGTGGTAGAGCAGTTGTCTCGAAGTGTCCTTGGGCAGGACACTGAACCCCCCCGTTGCCCCCGATGGCTAGAGCCATTGGTTGAGGTGGCGCTGCAAATAGCTGCCGTCGGTTCTGTACCGGGAACA
>NW_018139715.1:0-360 GCF_001952655.1 Monopterus albus
TGCAGCACCGTTCATACATAGGCAAAGAACAACAGGAACAGCATTAAAACCAGCTCAGACAAAGTGAAGGTAACACTTTGTTAAAATGAAGTGAAAGACATGAAATGAAGAACCAAACACACAAAGTAAAAGGTGTGACAGGCGACTATCTAACAGTTACAGTGCAGAAGCTGCAGCAGAGAAACCAGTCGCACAAAGGCAGAGGACCTCAGCAGTTTGCAAGCCAGACCTGAATGTGGCAGAGCTCCAACTGTGTGCGGCACAGCCGCTAAAAGCAGGTCCAGATGTGTGTGAGTGTGCTATGGACTAGTCTGGGCTGGTTTCCTGCTCTGAAATGCCTGATGCCCACGGGCCTGGTCT
>NW_018139716.1:0-360 GCF_001952655.1 Monopterus albus
TCAGCAAAACAGAACATGTCAAAAACACCTGAACTTTGTTAGTCAGCAGAAAGTAAGCAGCCAGAAGAGTAGAGGAGACTCCATTGTTGGAGTCACTGTAATCTGCCTTTGCATCTAATACTCCAACTCTAAAGAGCAAAAACTAATCCATCAAAGTATATTTATGTCGGCTCACTGATGAACAAACTGGCACTGTAGTACACAGACTCACTCTGTGTCTGTGAACTAATCTGTTACCCTAACACGGCTGACACCGTGTGGCTTTCCATCCTCCCTTTTACCTGCTGGTTTTGTTTTGAAACTGTATGTGGCAAAGGACAACAGAAGTCTAAATCAAGTCGTTTCTTACCTTCCATTTAG
>NW_018139717.1:0-360 GCF_001952655.1 Monopterus albus
CCAAACACACACCAACATTATACTTTATAATCTCTTTACCTGCTATCTTGCCAATGTCAGTGCTGACAGATCTGATCAGATTGGAGTTTGGGACTGTGTTTCCCATTTCCACCCAGTTACTGTGACTGTAGAAATCCTTCAGATTTTAAAGGTAGACAAACATTTGCAACAAGTTCATCACAGCATCCAACTCTTCTTGTAAAACTCTTCAGCAAGAATTCAATTTATTTCATGCTACCAAAACATAATTGGCTGTATAAAATACTATAGTAGAAATAAAGCCAACACCAGAAAGTGGCCTACCTGTAATGTGTGCATTACTTTTCCCAGGTTTTTTCTGGCAGCCTCAAAGTTCTGCTG
>NW_018139718.1:0-360 GCF_001952655.1 Monopterus albus
AAAGGCTACCAACTTCCTAATTAGTGGCAAGTCTTGTTTGCTTTTGAAGAGGATGACATTTGCCATTTCTAACAATGCAGCTCTAAATGATGCATCACATTCCTCCACTCACCCTTCACTTACTGTCAGGTGTCTGAAACCATCGTCCTCACAATATTGGTCTAACACTAAACATGTTTTTGTTTAGTAGGCTACCAGAGAGAGCTGAAGTACAAACTTGATAACGGCTCTTTCAGCACATTTGGAGTAGTACCAGGAAACACTTGGTGAGTGACTGATCAATCTTTACAGCACAGTGTACCTCAACACTGGTACATATGATTGCACTCAGCTGCAGAAGTTGAGGAAATGTCATTTCCT
>NW_018139719.1:0-360 GCF_001952655.1 Monopterus albus
GACACTCTGTACAGGGTTGCCATTTATCAGATTGTGTTCTCATTTTGTTTTCATGTATAGATTATATTGTGTATTCAGTGTGTATGTAATCGTCACAATATGGTGTTTATTGATAAGCACCTTCAAGGGGAGGCAGTATCAACTGGTATATACAGTATGTTTCTAAACACATTTTCTTCAAGATCCTATATTCAGATGCATTCAGAGGGGTGAGTGATATGGATAAAATCCATAAAATAAAGATATTCTGTGATAAAATCACAGAACCATTTATTTTTCTGAAAAATCACTCAACACTGTTCATAAGTAAACTATTATTAACTAAAAGGTAATGTCCAATTTTTGCTAATCCTTAAAAAA
>NW_018139720.1:0-360 GCF_001952655.1 Monopterus albus
AAAATATCAGTGATCATTTTTACACAATGCACAATTATACAGGCGAGAAGCAGCTTTAAAAACATTTTTGGAACTGTGAAATCACTGAGCAGTTAGTAGACAGCAGTAGAGTGGCCACCACTTTGACCTTAAGTTCGTATATGATTAGGCAGCGGTCAGTGCACTACAAGTAAACCTTAAACAAATTCAACCACATTCATGACAGTAAATAAAAAAATTATAAAATCTGTGAGGATATGCTAATTTTCTCCATCAGCCTGACAGTTATTGAATCTTTAAACTTCAGTGGCTAAGTAACAACTCTGGCCAAAATAACACCTGAAATTTACATAGTCCTTCAACAGAAAAAAATAAAATAAA
>NW_018139721.1:0-359 GCF_001952655.1 Monopterus albus
ATGTAAAATTTCATCACAAAAATGTAGAATAATAGCCTGAATACATGCTATTTTTACAGCAAAAGCATGGGTAGTAGAACCATAAATTGAGATGCTCACAGGTACACTGTGTGACCTGAGGGGTCCAGGTGGCCCAGGCAGGCCAGGAGGGCCTGGTATGCTAACTCCAGGGTCACCCTGTAGAGGGTGAAAGCAAGAGAAACACAAGACAAGGAAAATGATTTGCATTTTGGGCTCTGTTTTCCTAAAATAGGGCACAGTGGAAAACTTGTGCCTAAATTCCAGACGCAAGGTGCATATGGGCGTGTCAAATAATGTTTGAGCCAGATCATACAGCCAGTGGATGTGTCACCCACTTT
>NW_018139722.1:0-359 GCF_001952655.1 Monopterus albus
AAAAAAAAGCCACTAGCTTCCAAAAAGAAAACCGATTCAGACCTGTGACCTGGATGTACATGGTGGCCTCATCGTGTCCTGCCATGTTCCCAGCTTTCACAGTGACCCTGTAAATGCCTGGGGTTTCATAGCGATGCTGGATGGGTTCATCTGTCACTGTAAGGTTCTGGTAGATGGCCCGAACTCCGTCGCCAAGTTCCACCTGGTACTTGGTGCTGCTTGTGTCACCCTGGTAAAAGAAGTGATGACAGTCAGCAGGTTAAATCATTTATGGAGGAGGAACCAATCAGGAAATAACTTTCATCCTACATTTTCCTGGTGGACAATGAATGTGATGTCATCACCAGGTGCCACGGCCA
>NW_018139723.1:0-359 GCF_001952655.1 Monopterus albus
CTACGCCAAATACTACTGGGCCAACTACTACTGTGCCAACTACTAAGCCAAATACTACTGTGCCAACTACTACTGGGCCAACTACTACACCAAATACTACTGGGCCAACTACTACACCAAATACTACTGGGCCAACTACTATTGTGCCAACTACCACTACAACAACTACTACCTCAACTACTGCTATGACAACTACTACCTCAACTACTACCCCGACTACTACTACTACGACAACTACTACACCAAGTACTACACAATATCAACAAGGTAGTGTTGTATTGACAAACTGAGAGGCACTGTGGATTGCCCTAGTAGTTGCAGCTGATCCTATAGCAGGGGCCTATTGCACAAAACTAGGA
>NW_018139724.1:0-359 GCF_001952655.1 Monopterus albus
TGAAGGTCTGTGAGGCCACTTGTGTCATATGAGGCGTTCTTCTTTGGGCAACGGTAAAGGTAGGCCAGGTTTTTCAGGTCCTGCTGCTCCTGTCTGTTTCCTCTCTTCTGCACTGGGCCTGTATGTTCCCTCCATCCTCCTTTTCTTCCTGATGACACAGAGCAGCAGCAGCAGACTCAAGCTGATCAGGGACAATGTGGTGGAGACCAATGCCGACACTGTAGGGGGGATTACCACCTGCATTACCATGGTGACAGACAGCTGGGGAGGAAATCACACACAGGTAAAGCTGTTAGAGGGATCCGTAAATTAATAACTCCAGATTAAACTTAACTATTGATGATAAAATCTTGGTAATG
>NW_018139725.1:0-359 GCF_001952655.1 Monopterus albus
GGTTAGTTTGGGTTGGTCTTTGTATGATGATACAAAACACTAGCCAGCGTCTCTGGCAGCACATCAGTCCTGTCAGCAGAGGGCCATGAGCAACACTGATGCCATGTTTTGTAAAATAAAGAAGGGTAACACACATAGTCAGCATATGACAGGATCTGCTATTGTCCAGGGGTGTAATGATCCATCCATCTGGATCGATGCATCAATCAAACACCCCATGGCCTGATGACAATGCAAAACAAACATTGATGCTATGTGGACTTTGACAGCCAGCCACACACGTATGCATTTCCGGTGGTTGTTCAAACCAGCCAACGAACACCAAGCAGTGCAGCTACTGAAGCATTTGATCCATTCAG
>NW_018139726.1:0-359 GCF_001952655.1 Monopterus albus
CTCCCTTTAGGCAGTATTATCAGGAAATATCTTACAAGGAAAACATAACAGTAAGTGACATTGAAATCAAAAAGGTACATTTAATTCAATTTGAGGGAATGACAACACATAATAATAATAATCAAAATATTTAAAAAGCACAAATACTGGTTAAAGGCTCTGTAGTTCACATTTTTGTACATTTTAAAATTGTAGAAAGATTGTTTCAAGTCAGAAAGAAATCTTCACCTGAAAGTATCACATATGTATTTAAAAGGACCAAAAGCCGATATGGCTTGTATAGTATATGTTTTAAGTATTAGTGGTAGCAAGGAACTGGAAACATTTAGCATACTGTGAAAAAAGACATTTAAAAAATT
>NW_018139727.1:0-359 GCF_001952655.1 Monopterus albus
CCTTCTCCCATTGTGTCACCTTCCTTTTAATCACCTCCCTGCTGACATCAGACTGTCTGTCTCCACCGAGCCATTTCCAAGTCATTTTTATGCCTTAACTGTCGGTTAGTGACATTCTTTGATGAGTTCAGGCCTCTCAGCTATGTGGGTTTGTCTCAATGTCAGTGAATCTGTTAAACCTAGTTTGTACAGTATCGTCCATATTGTTGTTCTGACCAGTCCTTTTGTGCATTTCCTTCCCCAGATGTATGAGTGGTGTCTCTGCTATTATGCAGAAACCTGCTGCCTGGTGCATCTGAAAACAGAGAACAGTGACAGTGAACAGGAAAACAGTTTCCATTGTTAATATAAAACTATTG
>NW_018139728.1:0-359 GCF_001952655.1 Monopterus albus
AGAGGGCCTTGAGCCTGACAGCCACTCTTCCCTCGTCTCTTAGGCCACTTTCTTCAAGGGCAAACGAAGTAAGGACAGCAGAGGTATGTCGCTATCTCCACCAATGGCAGTGGGACAGACTTTGAATCTTCCCAACCGTGCACACTGGGGCATTTTTCTCACAGAGGAGCGAATATTTAAAAGGGCCGTGCGATCGTACGCCAACAGAGCAGATACATTCCGAATGACAGTCAACAGAAACAGCTAAAACAGGGGAAACAGTAATGCACACGGGATGGACCTTCATCTGTCTTTATGAATTCTCACAATTTTGTTCTGACTTGTTCAAACAGTTCCTAAACATGTGCAGCCATGTTGAA
>NW_018139729.1:0-359 GCF_001952655.1 Monopterus albus
ATCACTGACCCATGAATGCTGGTAGTTGGGACCTTCTCCTGGCACAAGAAGAGGGCAATAAAATCTGCTTGTCTCTTTGTCTCCACAAACACCATGGTGCGCTCCGTTCCTGCAACCAACACCAGTCATCGACAGCAAGACTGTAAGACAAACAGCTCATGGTCCATTGTGGACACGTTACTTTTGAAGCTCAATGGTCAACCAATAGAGCTGAAAAATAAATATTCAGTCCTAGGAGATGCTGAGTGCTTTATGTTTAAAAGCTAAATAAATAGTTCTCATGACTATATTAACTGCATGCATGCTCCTGTATAACTGAGCCCTTTAGAGTCTGTAAATGTTAACTCATACACATGCTG
>NW_018139730.1:0-359 GCF_001952655.1 Monopterus albus
CAACTCAAGACAGTTTCCATCCCAGTTTAGACATCATCAAATGACTGACAGACATTACTGGCCTCACTGCATCCTCTGCATGTCCCCACGCACTCATGTCCAATCATCATCTCTGTGAGTTTGCATGGGCTCACCTTTCAAATGACTGTTGCATTATTACTCCATTCCCATGCGGTGTCTTTTGTAACATATTGAAGTCGGTACCAATATACAATAAATGCAGAACTGGAGGGAACTTTGCCAGGCCAATACTGGAGTCTCCCTGGCTTAAAAGAAAGGGAACTCTGCACTCCACCACCCATGTGTTACAGATACTGTATGCCAGAACAAACTGCTAAAGCATCCAGTTCCCTAAAACT
>NW_018139731.1:0-359 GCF_001952655.1 Monopterus albus
GTCACTTGTACACCAACTTTGTTATTAGTGAACACAAATGATTAATTTAAATGTGATACGTGTTTCACCCTGACACCTGTTGTGTTCTATGCTGTGCTCTACTGTGTTTTATACTGTGCAATAGCAACGAACAGCTTTATCTTCTGTTTCCAGTTTAGTGAAGACAGGGAGAATCTTCATTATGCTGCTTTAAGGCATCACAAGGTCAGCAGATCAAGAGGACAGAAGGACGACACTGGAATGAGTAATTGTGTGTACTCCAGTGTAAACCGGTAAAGCTAGACATGTGTCTGTACTCTGTGTATAAATGCTTGACTTGTAATAAACTAAGATCTGCTAATAAAAAAGAATCACCTGTC
>NW_018139732.1:0-359 GCF_001952655.1 Monopterus albus
TTGGTTTAGGTAGGAGACCCCTGTGCCAACTCAGTGGCCACTGAACTAATTCCACATGCTGAAGGCTATGAGAAGTGACTGAAAACTACACACAAAGTGAGGAAGTGAATTAAGGTTATTTTGTCAAATAACTGTTTGCAAGGTCAGAAATGAACTTATGCTAACAAAAACATGCTTTACTTGGCTTTTGTCACACCTGAAATGAAATTTTACATTTTTTAATAATTTAACATTTGGTTCCCATCATGCTATTGTTTATATAACAGGAAGTATATTGCAATAGATTTGTTCAAGTTTGCTGAACAATATACTGACAGGGTCACAATCTGTTAGAATGTTTTGTTTTTATTTAAAAAAAA
>NW_018139733.1:0-359 GCF_001952655.1 Monopterus albus
TACAAATCCAATGAAGAGCTTATAAAATATAATGCTCTGTCATACAGTATATACAAGTACAACTGAAACAATTAATGATTGAATGAATTGGTAACTATTTTTAAATAAATAACAGGCTGCTCACACATTAATGCCTTCATAATGATATAAAACAAAATCTCAATACTCGGTAATAGAATATTTAGTAGTTAAATAAAATACCTGAATACTTCCTCTAGCATTGGTTGTCACAGATGTGTATCACCTGGCCTCTGAATAAACTTCGTGGCTGGATATATTGGTTTACGCTGCTTTAGATGCACGACTGGATGAATCTATTGAATAACAGCTGTTGGCATCTTTAAACACCAAAACATTTG
>NW_018139734.1:0-359 GCF_001952655.1 Monopterus albus
ATAAGGAAAAATGTCCTTTTTGCTTATATTTAACAATATATGTACCTGACAAAATAAGCATTTTTTTTTTATTGAATTCAAACTTTTGATTTAATATGCTGGTGCTGGGGCATTTATTGTGGTGGTTTCCAAACTGTGGAATAGCCTTCCCCATGATATCTAGTCAACTTCTGATCTTGTGGTCTTTTAGTCTCCTTATAAAACATAATTATTCAAGCAGGCATTTGATGGCTCCATATAGGGCTTTTGTTCTGTTTCGTATTTCCTGTTTTTACTGTTTTGCTTTTATTGCTTATTTTGTTTCCCTTTACTGTCAAGCACTTTTTAACCTTGGCTTAGAAAGGTGCTATATAAATAAA
>NW_018139735.1:0-359 GCF_001952655.1 Monopterus albus
GAGTACTGTACAATTCTGAGGTATTTGTATTTGATACGTTCTATTTCTGTTTCACTACGACTCGGAGGGAAACGTCCTGTTTACATTTGTCTGACAGCTTCTAGTTGGTTCAGATTAAAAACACAACCACTGAGTCATGATGTGGTATTACAGGGTAAAGTAACTGGACTGATCCTCAGCCCATTAAAACCAGCTCCACCGTTACCAGCAGCCAGATTAAAGTGATGAACACGATGCATCAGTCATCACAGTCCAGTTACATCATAGATGATATCAGTCTGAAACGGGCCGTCCCACTAAACTACATTTTGACAGAGAACTTCTACACTGTGGTATTAGTACTTTTACTGAAGTAGATG
>NW_018139736.1:0-359 GCF_001952655.1 Monopterus albus
AAACAAATTCAAAACGTCCACAGGTGTCTCTTTCAGTCTGCTCCTATTGTTGGGGGCCACTTTACATGCCTGTGTCGGGACCCTTTGCGTGTTTTTTCAAGTCTGTATGCTATTAGAAGTTCTAAATATCAAGAATTTATCATTGCCAAGAACCAGGACTTTAAATTTGAGTAAACATATTTTTACTAATTTCCCAAATGTACCCTTCGCTGTACCCCAGTCTGCCCCCTCAACTCAAAAGTCTCTAAACCCAAAGCAGCTCATTGTCACAAGAATGTGAAAGATGTTATTCTATCAGTTGAACAGATGGTAATGTCATTGCTCCAAACATATAAGGATAATAATAATAATAATAATAA
>NW_018139737.1:0-359 GCF_001952655.1 Monopterus albus
ACACGGTCTCGTACCAACTCATAAACTTCACTCTCTTCTTGACATTCATTTGGTTAACCCCGTAATACTCCGGCTGGGGGAATGGACCCACATAATTCAAATGCTCCTCTGAGCTGAACCGGTGGGGGAAGTGACCTTTTGCGCTCCTTGCCGCGCTCTCGCTGAGGCCGAGCACGGCAGGGAGCGATGCAAGGGGGAAGGGTAGGAATGAAGCTGAATCAATGAACCTCTGCTGATAGTCAGGCTCCGTGAATAATATCAATTTTGAAGCCTGCATAATCAGATTGGGCTTTATCCCCAGAGACAGCATTGCATGCACCAGAATATGAACGTTGAACCCTTTTGAATTATGGGCTAAA
>NW_018139738.1:0-359 GCF_001952655.1 Monopterus albus
AAAAAAAAGATAATGGGAAAGCCAACCAACACCACACAAAACTGATATCCTAATAGGCAAAATGGGGAACACAACAGAATTACTCACTGCTAGATACTGTAAGTATTTCTCATTGCAGGACGGTGGTAGAGTTGCTTTCTTACATAAGCAGGCTCAGAGAAAAAGTACCAAATAAACAGCAGACAGATAACCAAAATTAAAGTCTGTGCAAGGGCATCATAAGCATAAGACCTAAAATAAAACTACTGATCAGAAAGTTGGAGTCCATACATAAAACTAGAGCAGAAACTAAACGGGTATTACCAAGTAGCAACCAGCTCATGTGATCTTACACAACGACAACCAGACTATAAAAAAAA
>NW_018139739.1:0-359 GCF_001952655.1 Monopterus albus
TTTTAAACCAAAGTATGACAGTGTTAACTCAAAAGCTACCTTTGTGAATCTTACTCTATGCTCCTCTTTTCAGAAGTCTGCACCAAAGTCTGACAGAAAAGCCCCTGCTCACCTGGTGTGCTCCAAGGTAAATTAGGCTGCGTATTTGTCCTGGAGAACAATTCAATGTGACATACAGTATAATTACTAGTGTATGTGTAAGCCTACTACACATGTAAAGGTTGTTTTCTATGAACATCACAACTTTTTTGGTACAAATCTAAGTTCTGGCTTGTGAGTAACCACTATACCTGTATCTTAATCATAGACCATTCAGTGCCTACATGAATAATAGCTATTATGGAAATCACTATTGCATC
>NW_018139740.1:0-359 GCF_001952655.1 Monopterus albus
TTTTTTCTAAGTTGTAAATGTGACATACTGTGAATCCATACAATCACACATACAGACACCTGGGTAATATAACAACAAGCAAAAGAGCTTAATATTTCCATTAGAATAGGTAATGTTCTGCTTAGAGGTTGGTCAAATGCATGGGTCTGAAATAAACCTCTGTTACTGAAATGTGGCTCATTTGGTGGCAGCTCAATAAATGTATGAAGTAAACTTGAATTAACCTTCCTCGATTGATGATCTATTAAGTCTCAACTAATCACAGAAAGCCAGAATGACGTGAGCTTTTATTAATGGCGAGTAACATCAACTCATGATATATCATATAATTCATCCACAAAATCAGCATGATTCATGCA
>NW_018139741.1:0-359 GCF_001952655.1 Monopterus albus
AACCCAGTAAGACTCCACTGAAGTTTTGTCTTTTAATTTTTGGTGTCTTAAAAAGTTCTGAAACCCATGGCTGTTAAATCTGAGCAATGTCAGATATAATATAAAAAGGATTTGATGTTGTAAGATTACCTATGTTGGATGATTGTTTTTATTAATAAGTCTAAAAGAGATCAAGCGTTTGCTACCAGAATTACAGTATGGCAGTGTGAGACTGCTGCATTTAGACATGATGTACGAATAATAATGTCATAGATAAATGCATAAATTAATTCCGTGACTATATGCAGAAATGTCTGTGATGGGTGGGGCTCTGCTTTGTGGGCTCTGTCTCCATCCATCGGTCTAAACAGATCAGTATT
>NW_018139742.1:0-359 GCF_001952655.1 Monopterus albus
CATACTTACCCTGCACAGATGTGTTTGTGGCAGTGTTCTAAGCCTTACTTCTGTTTTTCTCTCAGTTTCTGAGGCATGACATCCTCAGGAGTCCATGTGTCCTGAATATAAATGACAGTACAGTCCAGTAAAATAGCAAACACAAACCCTTTATCTTTCACCATGAATGAAATGAGCAGGGTTTGATGAAAAACAAATGGTTTATTCACTTACTGGATCTACAAAGGTGATTCCAAAGGCTTCATATCCAAAGTAGAGCAGCTCTTTCTCCAGTAAGGACTGCTGAATGTATTGTTTCACTGCCTGGAGGTGAAAAAATTAGTTTTATGTTAACTGAATCTGTTGAAACCTATCACTTG
>NW_018139743.1:0-359 GCF_001952655.1 Monopterus albus
CATTCATTACTTTTTGAGTTATGCTATAAACAATCCAACAAGTGCCAGTTGAAACAATCTCCTTGGCAGAGGTACTGTGTAAATTCAACTGAATGTTTTCTATAGTTTACTCACATCTATAAATGTGCTTTTGAGCCTTTTACCTTTTACTAGATTGATTTTAGTTTTATCTGATGATGGCCTATTCTGTTTTCCTTTATGTTGTTAATGTTTTATATTGCGCAGTTTTTTTTTCCATCTGGGTTTTTCATCTTGTGGTTTTGTACAGAACTTTGAACCTTGCTTTGCAACATTTTAATAGACTGTATTCCTATCATTATTATTATTACAATTGAAAAGGAGCTTTAAAGTCCTTTTGC
>NW_018139744.1:0-359 GCF_001952655.1 Monopterus albus
CTATGTACATGTAGTACATTTTCATACATATTAAGAAAAGGTGTCAGGGAAATGTGGGGGCAGGATTATAATGCCAAATGTGTTTCCAACCAAGTAGGTGGCTTACTTAGCGTAAAATGTCCTAATTGTCAACAACAGATCTCTAGTGTCTACTTTAAGACATCACATCTGGATTGTTTCAAATGCTTTTTGGATCAATTTGCTGCAGGCCTATACAGATGCCCCTTCATTTGGCAGAGATTACAAGACTTGACTGCTGCTGGCTCCTGAACTGAAACACTGACAAAAAGCACAACAGCTGCAACTGCATCACAGGATTTATAACCAAAGAGACGCACACAAGATAGCGCCAAAAAAAA
>NW_018139745.1:0-359 GCF_001952655.1 Monopterus albus
GAGGCTCACAGTTTCCCCATACTTCACAAGTGTAAATATTATCTAAAGTTTTATTTATGCATGCTAAAGTGCCTATGGAGGCAGCCACACAAACCGTCGCTTCCCATTGTCTTTCTTACCAGCGCAAGATCCCTCATCCATTCCAGACACAGCTATTGAACTAGCAGGCCACACAGCACACTGGCATGACAGGACCAAGAACTCCAGTAAGAACAGGGGAGGGGGGTTATGCATTTATGTGAATAACAGCTGGTTCACTAACACCAAGTCTACTAGCAGTCACTGCTTCCCAGACCTGGAGTATGTGACTATTAGACTGTTATGATTTGGCTTCACTTTCTGTTTTCGTGCTTTTATTT
>NW_018139746.1:0-359 GCF_001952655.1 Monopterus albus
ACCAGTGGATCCTATCACCCTGTAAGTGGGAGCAACCTCCAGATGACTTTAATACATTTGAACTAAAAGCGCACAAACCCCACAAGGTTTGTACGGTTTATAAATCAGGACAGCTATTACATGCAGACAAACTGAATGGATATAATAGGAGATAGCAGATGGAAGATTTTGTGTGAAAATGTCTTTGTGGGGACATTTCCTAAACATGTCACACATCACCTTCAGTTTCACAAAATATTGTAGCACCACAGTTTTTTCTGTTTAGCAGAGTATTTACCAAGACTGATGATGTAAGCAAGCATGGCTGCAGCAGTATTCATTTGAATACACCCCTGCTTAGGATCTGGTGCCTGTAGGCC
>NW_018139747.1:0-359 GCF_001952655.1 Monopterus albus
TCTTAGCATGTGGGCACATTAAAGCACAAGGAGAAAACTCATTGGCATGATTATGTGAAGTCTCTCACGCACGCCTATAACTGTACGAAGAATGATGTGACAGGTTTTTCTCCTTATGAGCTAATGTTTGGCAGACAACCTCGGTTGCCAATAGATATTGCTTTTGGATTTCCCAGCACCAGCAAACAGCCTCACTCACACTCCCAGTATGTAAAGAACTTGAGAGCCTACCTTGAGGAAAGCTACCAAACAGCTATCAAGAATTCTCGTAAAGTGGCTGAAAAGAACAAACTGAGGTTTGACCATGCAGTACGTGAGTCCATGCTCAGTGTTGGTGACAGAGTATTGGTCCGAAATCT
>NW_018139748.1:0-359 GCF_001952655.1 Monopterus albus
GAAATTGCAAAAAGCACTTAGTTTTTCTTGCGACTGTAAATATGGTGAAATCTCAGTTATCAAAATCAATTGCACTTCTGTATAAAGTTAAAGATCTCCTACATGAAAATGCATGGTATTTCCTGTATTGCTCAATTATTGTTCCATATATTACCTATTGTGCAGAGGTCTGTTGAAATGCAGGATAAAAACAATAGGCAACCACTTTATGGACCTTACCTCACATACCACAAGGAGCTTGCTCACTGTTCTCCAGTTAATTCTGTCCAGGCTGCAAAGTTTGCAAATGCTCTGATTCCAAGTTTGGTTTTGTACTTTTATCACAGCATGATAAATATCAGAATCAGCTTTATTGGCCA
>NW_018139749.1:0-359 GCF_001952655.1 Monopterus albus
GTGGGTCTGGGTGCTGGAGTGTGGCACGTGAGCTTTCATTTCAGTTCACTTGGAAATGTAAACTAAAACTACTGCTGTTCATTTGCAAATGATTACTGTCCAATAGATTAGATATAACATCCTTTCCAGTACAGAAGTTTTTCATTGTTAAAACTTTGATGAAATCCAGGTTTCTGAATTGATTGCAATTCAAAGTAAAGTGGGTGCTTAGTGCACACAGATTGTGAGGGTGCACACTGGTGTATGTTGTCGCGGCACACAGAAAACACTGTTGCTGTGCAGTCAAATGTGAAGCTTCAGTATTGGGGATGCAGCACCAGATTGGAGATTTGTTCATCCATCCAACCATTATCTATACC
>NW_018139750.1:0-359 GCF_001952655.1 Monopterus albus
AGGCTCAGAAGATTATGGGTTTTTATTTGGACTCCTAAATTAACCGCAGATCAGCATGATGGGTTTTACCACCATCGCATTTATCCCACTGATGTTTTGGAGCTTTTGTAATTATAGTTAAAGGCTAAGTTACAGAATTAATTGTTTTGCACCAGTGGTGATAAAAGGGGCTATTTGTTGGGCATGTTGTTGTGCACAACTTTCGCTCTTTTGTCGCCTGAAGAGTTTGATCCAAGGAGAAATCTGTAGCTCTGCACCTCAATATTTGGGTGTTTAATATTTCCTTATTTGAAATGAAAGGTTCACAAACTCGTGTTGTCTGAGCTCCACCATGATAAGTGGGTCATTTGATTTTTAAA
>NW_018139751.1:0-359 GCF_001952655.1 Monopterus albus
GTCTGAATATCCATTATTTATGAAGTAGCACCAATGTACAAGGATAAATGTTTTTTTCTTCTTCATATTTTAATTATGTTGCATGTGCTTTCTTTAGGCCAAAGGAGCTGTTGAACCTGATCTTTAAGCAAAGCGACGATGACTCAGACATTGAAACTTCCGGATATTAAAGAGCATTTAAAATTACTTTTCAGCTTCATTTTTGTTACAGCATTTACTTAGTGTTGCACTTTGTCTTGTACTTTGTTTTACTTAGCAATGCTTGCAATTTCCATTTAATAAAGTTTGCATTTCAAATTTTCTGAATATTTTTTTCTGATTATACATGATGTCAGTTTGGAACTGCCGCTGTACTTTTA
>NW_018139752.1:0-359 GCF_001952655.1 Monopterus albus
TGGACAACCTATGTAATGGTGACACTGTTTCTAAATAACCTGAGTTTTGCATTTCTATATGGCAGTTAAGCTGCTACTGATCCAGACTCCAGTATATCAGCAAAAAGCTAATGTGGGTTGGTTTAGTTCTACATAAAACATCTGTACCTCTTTGTGACACGATACTTCAGCCCACAAAATGGCAAATGTTTACTAAATATCTTGTAATCTCTATAACATGAGTAATTTTGGTAATATTATACAACTGTCTAGTAACTAAGCCAACTTGCTGTCTTTACTTTCCTGCAATATTTAGGATCATATCTGGACCCCGGTGTATGAAAACAGATGAAACTGAAGTGCATGGTAGACAAGTATGG
>NW_018139753.1:0-358 GCF_001952655.1 Monopterus albus
TACTTGCTCACGAATATCGTTAAGTTACAGTTAAACTCTGTGATGCTAAACTAAAAAACTCGGACGGTTTCAGCATAAAAACTAATTCCGCTCAGGAAGACGCCATTTTCTTCCCAAAGCTGAGTGAGCAGCGGAGCGCAGAGCCCCGGTTTTCATTAAAACTACAGACTTATAAACCTAACTTTCTTATTCACTGGTGGCAAGTTCAATCATAGCCTATAGTTTACTTATACTAACGTGTGTGTGTCTGCAGGTTATCACAGTAAATATTTACAGCTATTTAGTGACAACTACATTTAGTGATGGTCAAACGAGGCTCCATGAAACTGTGAACCCGTTTGGACCATTGTATTGAAAA
>NW_018139754.1:0-358 GCF_001952655.1 Monopterus albus
TCTGACAACAATTAGAGCGATGACCAAACTCTGCATTAGCTCATTGTTCGGATGTCACCAAAGCTGGATCCAAAATGTTCTTCAGTGTCGTCTAATGAAACAGCTTGAGATTCGGACACATTTTGACAAAGATATAAAGCTCCTTTGCTTCCCGTGATGCCGTGCCGACTGACAAAGGTTCTCTGCGTCTGGATTGGATGCTTAGACCCTGGTGTACCTGGCTGCAGGTCTAGTTTTATTTTTCACTGAGCAATAGCTGAGTTGTCCAGTCCATCCCACGTACCTGTCGGGATTCAGGAGGACATTTAATTTACATTGATCAGGCCCCTGTAACTGTAACAGATAGTCAGTGTTATTC
>NW_018139755.1:0-358 GCF_001952655.1 Monopterus albus
GTGTGTGTGTCTCAAGTGCATGCATGTAACCACAGCATACCCTCCAGCTTCACAAGGTCTGGACAGTAGTAATGGACCACAGCGAGCAGTGCAGCTCCATCACAAACATCCCTCATCAGGTCTTCTAGCATCGGGAAGAAGGGCAGCTGTCGGCCTGAAGCGTGTTCCCGACGATATCGCACCTACCCAGCAGAGGGAGAGGATAAGGGTTTATGAGAAGAAAGGCCACAACAGCAGCACACACTACCATGGTACTACTAACAAGTAACATACTGCAAAACATCCTAGTGACTGGTGTCAAGAGTACAAATCTCGTGTATAGAGATTCACATCTGAACTAGTCAAAGCATCTATTATC
>NW_018139756.1:0-358 GCF_001952655.1 Monopterus albus
TTATTCATTAATAAAACAAATAATCATCAAACAAATTGGCTGCTAGCTGCGTTATTAGATAGTAAATGTCTTGACTGAGGAAAATGGCTGATTTCATACTGTATGTAGAGACACTGTCTTGTAGCAGAGAGGTTTGAGATATCCAACAGTCAATCAGTCTTTTGACTAAATCTAAACAGAACTTGTCACATACAATAAATGTTGTCAATATAAATTCTGCACTCAGCTTCAAAGACCAATGAGTCACTTGGAGTCGAGTACTGGAAGAGCCAGCTGGAGCTGGCTATCGCCTGGAACCGAGTGGACCTAGCTAAGACTGAGATCTTCACTGAGGAGAGCCAGTGGGAGGTTGGTGTGT
>NW_018139757.1:0-358 GCF_001952655.1 Monopterus albus
CATAAAGACTGGAAGCAGAGGGAAACATGGTCAAGCACCTTCTCTAAAGCTCACAAAGTATGTAACTTGTTTGTTATGTGTGAAAATGAGCTTTTAGAAGGAGCTACATGTTAAAATTGCTTCTGGCTAATCACATTCTGGCTCCTGCCCTTATGTATCATGTAACACATACTTTACATGAAAATGGTATTTATCATGTCATCTCACTCTTTAAATAAAATGAATAAGCAGAGCTGGCAAAATGTTGACCTACTTCTTTAAAGATAATTAAAGAAAGTGTCTGCATTGATGCCCTGAGTTAAAGATGAATTCACAAGAAGGAAGGATACCTTTTTGCTCCCTGCCCCTGGACGTTAGT
>NW_018139758.1:0-358 GCF_001952655.1 Monopterus albus
AAAAAAAAAAACTAATTTCACAGGAGTACACCTTTCAAAAGGCTCCTCCACAAAACCATTTTAGAGAGGGAATGGAAGTAAAATTTGCTCCAGGTGAGGAGATATCATGTATTATTCAGAGGAATGAAGTCTATCAAAGTTGTAACTCATCCTTTCACTTCATACCATTGGATGAGGGAAGGGGGATTAGGAGAGAGGTCAAGGCGGGCACATAAGGAAAACTGAGCTATTCTCCCAAATATACAGTAACATCCCTGAAGGCCTGACACACTGTACTGTAATGTACACAAAGACAGCAGTGTCACGAAGATAGAAACAGGCAGGCACGTACACAGATACACAAGTAAACAAGACAGGT
>NW_018139759.1:0-358 GCF_001952655.1 Monopterus albus
AAAATGTTGCAGCGTTCATGACAAGACCTTGTGATAGGATGGAAAAATCCCATGTTTGGTTTGTGCATCTTTGTTTACTCTCCCATTTTTTGCATCGATAGAGGACGCCAAGAGACTGGCAATAAAGGAGGAGCAGTACGATCCTGGTTATGAGGACGCCTATGGTGGAGCATATATTGAGAAAGGACCCGAAGGGGGTCAAGCCCAAAGCCAGATCAACGGTCACTGTACATTCTCATCTGTAGAAACTACAGGTAACCAAAGACTGGCACTGCTGAAACTGGGGGGAGGTCAGGATACAGAAGGCCTCATGCCACTTTCTTTAGCAACGGTGGCTCCTTCTCCATTCTGCATCATG
>NW_018139760.1:0-358 GCF_001952655.1 Monopterus albus
AAAGCATTTTCCCAACACCTGCTCATTCTTCACTTAGCCTCTGTCAGCCTTCCTGCTCTGAGCTTTGTTTTAGCCAGCATCATACTATTCCTGCTCAGCTAGTCTGGTTCACTCTTCACTGTTTGCCCAGTACCACTCAACTCTGCGTGCCCATTGCTACTGTGGTCTGCTACGTATCTCAGCGCTATTCACTTAGCCCGCCTGGCACGACTCCATGCAGCTCTCCAGTGCTACTTGACTCAGCCTACTAAGCGCTACGCAACTCAGCTATCCAGCACCATTCGTCTCAGCCTGCATGGCATGACAACACATCCAACACAGCATACTCCACTCTGCCAGTTTAGCATGCTGATCCCGG
>NW_018139761.1:0-358 GCF_001952655.1 Monopterus albus
AATAGGCATTTGATTGAATATCAGGAACAGAAAATGTTACATGTCAGCTGGTGTATAAAAACTACATACATATTCTTACCACATCTCATGGACTTCAATGTGTGCATCCAGGATGGCCACCACATCAGCAGTGGCAGCCCTCCACCCAGAAACTCTGGAAGAAGCAAGCCCTTGCTGCTCACTGTGCCTCACTCTAGCAATGTGAAGAGATGGGTTCTGCTGCTCAAGTGTCTTCACATACAAGTCAAGGTCCCCCTTCAAGTCATCTGAATTGAAAAGAAAATGTGGACATATATTTTGAGATTAGAGGAGAAGGCCTTGACAGATATAGTGTCACTACTTTCGCACATGCTGCTCC
>NW_018139762.1:0-358 GCF_001952655.1 Monopterus albus
TACCGTAAGAGGGCACATTTGAACCTCTGGGTAGGTGAGCTGTGTGTGTAACGTATACCAGCCACCTGTATTGTAATAGTGAGCATGTTCTGTGTGCCGGACAGGAGACACACCTACTGAAATTGGAAAGATTACAGAATTTGGAGGTTTTGTGTTTTGCATGACTCAAGATCATCTCAATTTCAACAGAAAGAAAAGTGCAGAGTTGTTTAGCCTACTGTTCCACTCCACTGTATGTAAATGAATTGTAAATACAATGTGGGAAAACTTGCTGTAGCGGCCTCCAGTTTCCCTGTTCACTGTGATGATCTGTTTTAAATTATTGAGACATTACAAAGAACGATGCGTGGAAACAAAT
>NW_018139763.1:0-358 GCF_001952655.1 Monopterus albus
ACTCTGCTCATCTGCATACTTGTTTCCCGTTCTCCTATCACTGCGATTCCCTTAGTACTCTACCGGTTTGTCATGTATGTGCTTCCAGCCATAGAGTTTGAGCCTTTCATGTCTGCCTGTTTTACAGATCTTTGTGTTTGGACTTTGCCTTTTGCTTGCTGCCTTTAAAAGTTCAGTGTATTTGGATTACCCACCATCTTGTTTCTGACCTTGGCCTGGTCACCTCCTGTATTCCCTGCCTGATTTTGCTCACCTGGACTTCTGGTAAACCTTTTAACTTAATGTCACCTTTCATTACATCTGTGTGTCTGCATTTGTGCCCAGTTATCCTGTTGTTTCCATGACTAAACATGGCAGG
>NW_018139764.1:0-358 GCF_001952655.1 Monopterus albus
CACTGTCCTAAGGTGTTGTGAGCAGGACAACCACACACAGGCACACAGAGACACCGTCAGGTCGCAGATGTCGTGTCTGTCTCTTTAAAACACGGACTCCTGGAGGTTGGTGAGGATTTGTTGCGGTTAACTGGGAGTGCGCAGCTCCTCTCGGCATGTTCAGCGCCTCGTATTCACCCAAACTGCAGCCAGCAACTGCCTGGCTCACAGCAAACTGGGAGACAAAAGAGGACTTATTTTATTTAGGACCACTCTAGATGTACTTACACCTCATTTTTGCCTTCAGCATCAGCAGGGCATCTTTGAAACAAGTCAGTCTGTGTGGTGTGTGTCTATCACGACGAAGTGATGCTGCTGA
>NW_018139765.1:0-358 GCF_001952655.1 Monopterus albus
TGAAAGGTCGTTTGAAACATGGCTGCTCTCTTGGATAACATGTTTTCTTTCTGCGTGGATCCCGGCAAAGTTTCCGGCAGCGTGGAAGTCGGATTTATCGACAATATTAAGGTAAAACTGATTCCGTTTTGTCAAACTAAACGGACATAAACTAACGCGTTAGTTTGAAGTAGCGGTGTTGTGTAACGTTAGATCCCAGTCAGCAGGGCAGAGACTGCTTTGGTCCGAAATGAAAGTACTGGATACACGCGATAGTACAGTTTTCTGACACGGTCGGACATTAATGTCTCTGTTCTCATTGTTCAAATCTACCAGAAGCGTTTTCATTTGTTGGTTATTTTAACGTTAATTAAAACCG
>NW_018139766.1:0-358 GCF_001952655.1 Monopterus albus
TTTGTGTACTTGGCCTCCCTAAATGCCGTCTTCAGGTCCTTGATTTTTCTCTGGCATTTCAGCCACAAATGCAAGTACACCCTTCTCCTCCATATTCTTATAAAATGACCGGTTCTGGTTTGAGTCACCCAGTTTTCACTGGACTGACTCTTTGACTCAAATCGAGATCAAGCAGTGTGTCTCCTGGTAACTCCATCCACATACATCTATTGTATTGTTCTCATTCTTCTTTTTTCTTCTAAATGCTGCCCTCCACAAAGGGCTCTTATCATGCACAAATGAGTAGCTATTTCCACCTAAGCCAGTGATGTTAGTTTAGTAGGCGGTCCCTCAATCTGTCCCAGGACACATTTGTGTT
>NW_018139767.1:0-358 GCF_001952655.1 Monopterus albus
GTACATCTATTTCCTCTATCAAAGCTTGTCCTGTGGACAGAGATGCATGAGTCATCTTACAGAGAAACTCAAATAGCAATTCCTTACATTTAATGGTGGTCACTGGACCATGAACTGGAACAAGTAACAAGACTGGAAGTTCGTAGGGCACAATCATTTCTTCCATTAGGTTATCAATACATGTGCATCTCTAGTAATCATTTGATTCTGTTTTACACCTGGTGAGTTTACCTCTAAGTGATTAGTCAGAACAGCTGCTGCTAGGAACTGGGTTATGTCCTCAGGTGTATGGCCCTTGAGTGGGGCTGGGTATCGAGCTAATACTTTTATGGCAATCAAGTTACTTCAGTACCATCGA
>NW_018139768.1:0-358 GCF_001952655.1 Monopterus albus
AGCTGGGGCTATTGGGGGCCAAAGCAACAGTGATTTTCTACCCACTGCAATGGCTGTGGGTCCTTATCCTGCATCCCTGTATTCAGGCAGTTATAGATATCCAGGAACTCAAGGGTATTCTGTACCACCACCAGCATATTCAGATAACCCTCCGGCGTATGCTGGTTCCCCAGGTGTGAACCCTGTTCAGCCGGTACACATGAGTGGTGGCTACAATAACCCAGTGCCACAAGTGCCTTCTCCTTATGGATCTCCGTTTTCATCTTCATCATCCTCTTCTGTGCTTCACCCTCCACCTACTGCACCAACATTTCACCCACCAGTATCTGCCCCAATGATCCACCCATCCCCTTCTCCT
>NW_018139769.1:0-358 GCF_001952655.1 Monopterus albus
ATGCATACGCTCCAATGAAATGCCTGTAACCAGCACTTAAAACCGACTTCACAGCCTCAGTGGTCTTTCTTGGTCCTGCCTGCAGAGGCAGGGTGGTAATAGAGCAAAAGAAAATTGCAGATACAGATGAGCACCTGTAAGATATGTGTGTGATGCTCTGGCTTTATGTCAGTGAATAAAATGTGTAACAGTAAGAAATGTATATAAAGGGCATGTTGTCATTGCTGGTATCACTAGTATAGCTGCTTTTGCCATAACCTCATCAGGCAGAGGTCTATGTGCAGCAAATGGTTAACAATTACCTTCTTATAGAAGAGACTGTTGATGTCAGTCAGAAACCTCTGTACTTTTGAACTTG
>NW_018139770.1:0-358 GCF_001952655.1 Monopterus albus
TGTATTTTGGTTTTGCTCCACTGCCATAAATTAACCTGTCTCTAAGCCATGTGCAAATCCCACTGAGCTTTTGGAACTATTGACTTTTTTTTCCTTCTACCTTTGGACTTTCAAACAGAGAGGGAGCCGTTCTCTGTCTGCTGGAGCGGCATGTCTGGTTATGTGGTGTCCGTAGATGCTAAATAAAAGCCAATAAATTGAACATTCAGACATCGATGAGCCCCCAAGGAAAGTGGAATGGTTTCTCAAGGAACAAAGGGCATTGAGTGAAGCAATGGCGTTCGGGCACGGCTCTAAGAAGTCCATTTTTCGTGAGGAGGGGGTCACACCTGCTTCTCTGAACACTGGGGTCAGTAAT
>NW_018139771.1:0-358 GCF_001952655.1 Monopterus albus
TTTATAATGGAGCCAAATGTTCACAGCACAGTGTATGACCTGTTTTCTGTCACAAGAAAACACAGAAATATCAGAGTGTACTGTGAGTTTCATGGGCTTAAAAAGCAAATATTTGTTGATTGTTTCTGATGGCCCTAACTGTCGACCTACTGTTTTTGACTTTGTTGTGCTATGAGAAGGAATATTTTCATGAGACGAACAAATATAGTGGAAGCACAGCTTGCATCTGACAGTAATGAAGCACATTATTAACACATGTAAAACCTTTGGAGAAATTTTGACCCACATTGCTTCAGTTAATAAAATAGGATGGAATAAAAACCCCGAACTAAAGGAGGGTGTACTTTCTTTTTACCAT
>NW_018139772.1:0-358 GCF_001952655.1 Monopterus albus
ACTTCTCGCGCTTCCAACAAAAGAATTAAGTTATTTCTAACATGGTATTAACAGCATGATTGGTAGGTGGTTAGCACTGACACATTACAGCAGGAAGCTTCTGGCTTTGAATCTCTGACACAGTCCTGTGTATGGTTTGTATTTTTTTCACTGTGCTCTGGTTTCAAAGACTTTCAGATTATTCCAAGGTTTGTTTGTTCTCTAGCACATTTGAGAGAGAAAATCTCAAATTCAGGAGAGCAAAGAAAAATTTGGAAAACAGCATCTAAGAGCCTTCTACATAACTTAGATACTTTAAGATTCTCTAAAAAGACTAAATTTCATAGTTGGCCTACAGCACATGTGTCAAACTCAAGGC
>NW_018139773.1:0-358 GCF_001952655.1 Monopterus albus
TGGTTTCAGACCTTTTACAGCCGCTGGGTTTCACTGTCTTGCAGCTGCGAGTTCTGAAACATGTTACAGATATTCTGTTGTGAACAGCAACACAACTTTAGGTCAGATTGCCTTGAGTAAATGGCAGCATTTTGTTTCATTCTGAATGATTTTGCACATAATTTGAATCCTAGTTAGGTGTAGCCTTTGCTTTAGCATTGTCTATATTGTATTGATATGATACCTGATTCAGAAGACGACCTGTCTTTGTTTTTCATGGTTTTTAGATGACTCATAAGCATAAAGTCGAGCTTTTAATACTAGACAAGGAAAGAATCGTCCTTTAAAGGTGTATAACATTTGAACAACTGACTCTACA
>NW_018139774.1:0-358 GCF_001952655.1 Monopterus albus
ATCAGCTACTGGAGAGATTGCAATGAAATCTGGCATTGAGGTTTACAAGCACGCAGCCCTATAATTTCAGCAGATAGATTAGACGCAGTCAGAGTTTTCCAAAAGTCCTATCCAACACTAAGTAAAAGTAGGTGATGGCTTAATTTTCATTGGGATTCAATTCTGTATTACAGGAGTGGAAGCACCATAGCTCAGTATACTGTGAGAGCAATTTCTTTTCAAAACACAGAAATTGAAGCAGTAAAAACTGGGATATTTACAGAGCTGGCACCAGGATACCCAGTGATATTTGACAGTAAGACAGTTTCACACCTGAGAGACATATAATTTGCTGATTGTGTGCAAATGATTGTATAAT
>NW_018139775.1:0-358 GCF_001952655.1 Monopterus albus
TTCTGGTGGTTAAACATAAGGTCACATATCACAGTAGCAAACTCCAGAGCCACAACAGCAGTGTCTGAGTCAGACACTGAGCCCCTACCTGTTCCAGAGGCAGTCAACGTGCATGCTGACCTCCTGGATCACATGTGGTTTAATACTTTAAATTAGTTTTCCACATATTTCATACCTGATTCAGTCCTGATAAGTCATAAGTATAAGAGAGCCACGGTGACGTGTGGGGGAAAAGCAGAGTCCAAATCACTGGACTGGAGTTTGGTGTTCTTCCTGTCAGCACCAGCTGCTGTGTGGAACACATGCCAGTACTTGGTGTTAAACAGTGAAACGTCTTCAGTTACTTGGGTCCACCCCC
>NW_018139776.1:0-358 GCF_001952655.1 Monopterus albus
AAAAAAGCCTTGTAAAGACTGACTTATCTAAGTGAGAGACAGTTGAATGTCAGTGTCGGTACCTTTGATTGCCTTGGCCTTCCATAATTCCTTGTTGCGATGAGTCTCTTGGTTCCACATGTCCCTGAAGCTCTTGAAGTCCACAGCGTTCAAAGAGCAGTTGGCCTCTGAGCCTGTACTCTTCACACTAGAATTCTTTCCATCACTGCCACCATTACTGTTGACACTGTGGACAATGTAGAATGATTGGGCACAACACACAAATGCAATCATTCAGTCATACATGCACATGAACACTGGTTGTTAAAAAGTGAGACTGTGCCGGTATTCTAAATTCACTGAGTCAAATTAAAAAAAC
>NW_018139777.1:0-357 GCF_001952655.1 Monopterus albus
CACAAAATAAAGCTTTGTTGGAGAGGGGCACAGAAGTACTCGGTACCCGTCCACTAAAATCAGTACACCACCCAGAATGAGAGGCGCGCCGCTGTCGCTGCCTTTTAAAAACTGGGGTTACTGAAAGCACACAAGCTGATGGGCAAACAGCCTTTTAACTTACCTCACAGACTAACAGGGGACAGGGGAGAGGGGGGACAAGCAGGGGGTGGGGCAGCTCAACTATATTCTACCAATGTCTTGTACAGTAGTTGGGTTTCCAACATTGGGGTTCTACATGGGGTTCCTTTTCTTTTCCATCCATGCACTCACACACTTTATATTGTTCACCTAAGCATGGCACACATAACTGACATT
>NW_018139778.1:0-357 GCF_001952655.1 Monopterus albus
ATGTCTGTTCACAGCAAATGCTCCTTTCTACCTTATAGATAATCCTACAGAAATGTTTGAGTCGCTGACCAAGTCCTATCAAGTCCAGCTACTTCACCTAATACTGCACTGTTTGAGGTGTCTGTGTAAGTTATGTCTGCGTGTGGCAACACCTTTTAGAATTTCTAGAGTTTAAAGTCAGAGTTCTAGAATGTCAATGTTCTAGAATTCTAGAATATCAACGTTCTAGAATTCTGACTTTAACTTCAGAATTCTGGGTACCTCTAAGGATCCAAGTTCAGTGAGTGAGAGAGTGCCTTTGAGTCATGCTGAAGAGGAGCTATGTGCTGGCCAAAAATTGGATTTAAGTGAGTTTTT
>NW_018139779.1:0-357 GCF_001952655.1 Monopterus albus
ATGAAGTATTTGTTCAAGAACAATTTTCCATTAACTTATTTAACACTAACACTAACTGGTCTGCTTTTGGCATCCAAGAAACTTTACTATTTATTTTAATGTCATTTAATTGTATTTATTTCATTTCACCATCTCAAGCCCTGTAACTGTTTTGCTGCAGTTTGTAAATCAGGTTCAGTAATTGTGCAGCAAGGGTAGAGGGGCAGCAGAGAACAAAATGGTGCAGGAATTCTGCATCAGGGTCAGTGGCCATCAGAGAGCAAGAAGGCTGTTGTAACTGTGAGGACATTAGGGGTGATAGAGAGCAAAGGTGTGTGCATTAAACAATGCCTACAGGCCATTGCAGTGAAAATAAAA